>NC_077228.1:337790938-338090938 GCF_027887165.1 Monodelphis domestica
TTAATATAAGTGGTAAACTAAGTCTTGAAAACAAAGAGGTTCACATTGAATAGGATGACATGCATTTGAATTGTAGAAACCAGGTAAAGGGTACAGTAGCTCACGACACAGTTCCCACTCAGGCAGGCAGTGTCCTAGGATTTATCTTGGAAGGAAAGAAAAGGCAAGAATTTATAAAGCACCTATTATGTGCTAAGCAATTTGCTGAATACCTTACAAATAGTATTTCATTTGGTCTTTATGACAGTTCTGGAAAATTGGTGCTATTATCTCCATTTTTAAGTTGAGAAAAACAATTTACCGAGGCAGAGATGAAGTAACTTGCCCAGGGTCACAGAGCTAGGAAGCATGTAAGGCTGAATTTGAGTACAGGTAATTAATAATAATAATATCTAATACCTAATTACTGCATATAAGGCACTGTGCTAAGTGCTTTGCAATTATTATTTCATTTTATACTTACAATAATCCTAGGATGAATCCGAGGATTCAGTTCCACTATCTCTAAGGGACTGGACTAGACATACTCCAAAGAATTTTCTAGCTCTAGAAATCTATGCTCTCAAGTAGAAATGATCTATTGGTTATTTGGTAAGACAAGCTTGAGTTTATACAGATCAACCTCCCTCACCTTATCCCCTACTGATGGCACAATGCTAATGAGGGTATCATTTCTGTCCTCTTAGAGGTATGATCTGAAGTTGTGGTATAGTGAAAAGAGGGTTGGTTTTACTCTCAACGAATCTGGATTTGGATCTAGTCTTTGCCATTCAATAACTAACAAATCCTTGTACCAGCCAACTGACCTTCATAAAACTCTATTTCCTCATCCATAAGATAAAAGTGATGGATAGAAAACTTTGAACGTTCCTTCTGAATCTAAAACTATTATCCTGTAAGTATATCCTGGAATTAAGAGGAATTCTTGTATGGAACCTGGAACAAGTAAGTCAGTACATGACCATGTTGGCCTAAACAAAAAGGGGAAATCCAGAGATAATATCCTTATATGAAAAACTTGGAGTTTATGAGGTTTCCCAACAATCTTAAAGATAGAGATCACATGGTGGGACATTTTATATTGACCTCAGAGTATTATTTTTTACATCCCGAAGAGGCAGAGACAGAGTCAGAAACAAAGAGTCAGAGAGAGCAGATTTCAGGAAGTCCAGATAGGATTTAGTAACGTCTCACAATTTCTGTTTCTTTTTGTTGTTGTTGTTGAAATGGTTAGGCACATATTTTTTCCTTTGTTCCTATCCTTTCATTGTTGTTTTCCAGGTGAAAAAGACTTGGCCAACCCTCTTAGGTCCACTCCTACCATCTTGTTTTGGCACTAGAACTTGGCCAGAAACTGCTGAAATGCTGGCCCCACCCAGATATGTTTGCCAAAAAGATACACCGCTTTGTTAAATGAAGATAAAAATGTTTAGAAGAGGCAGTCCCTGTTTGCCTAGCTCCAACTCTTAATATAATGTTAACCATTATTCTAGGTTACCAGAAACAATAAGCTTCATAGCCTTCTTTGGCTTTTCACTTACTAGAGAGAGGCTTTGTTTTCAGCTGTTCCTCCTGTCTTGGAACATTTGCTCCAGCGATTTAATGAAATTAGTGTTTCTTTTCCGGCAACCAGAGAGAAGTGTAAATTATTCCCTGCCCTGGTTTCCTTTCCATGCACACAAAAGCCAGTGGCGCTCTGCCCTAATAAATCAAAGCCAGGCAAAGGGCAAAGCTGCTAATCTGAGAACGCAGCCTCTGCTAACAAGACAATGAGGTCCTTTTGCTTGTCATTTTCCATATTAGGGACAGATAAAGTGCCACTTTACAGGAAGTACCCAAGCAGGTCAGGAAAGAGTCATGATATAGCACAGACTTCTAAACCGGCCCATCCTACTCATCCACTGCCAAAAATTGCATTCTTTATGGCACATTCACCGTTGTGATTAAAATGACTTCAAAATTTTTTTCCAAAGGGAATAGAGATCTCGAACATTTTTTACTTGGCTCTGAGCAGGGAGGGAGAAGAACAAAATTCTCAGCATAATTGTAAAAACATAGTTATAGAGCAGTGAGGGATCTGAATTCCTCTAATCTATTTATCCTTCTCCCAGTCCTTTTTTTTACAGAGGAAGAAACTGAGGCCCAGAGGTTAGGTGACTTGAGCAAGATCAGATAATAAGGAGAGTCAAGATTCTAAACCAGGTCTTCTGATTCCAAATCCAGTCTTTTCTCTACTATGCCATATGACTCTTAACATTGCTTTATAACCTTTGGGTTGGATTTTTTTTAATCCCCCCCCCCATTTGAATTAGTTTATGTAGTCAATTTAGAACATTATTCCTTGGTTACAATAATCACATTATTTCCCAACCTCATCTCCACCCACACTTCGCGCAGCCAATGCACAATTTGACTGGGAATTGGGTCCTTGAACAAAACCTATTTCTATGTTGTTGTTTGCACTAGGATGTTCATTTAGAGTATACATCCCCATTCATATCACTTTGATCCATGTATTCAAGCAGTTGTTTTTCTTCAATGTTTTTACCCCCACAGTTTTTCCTCTAAATGTGGATAGTGGTTTTTCTCGTAGATTCCACCAAGATGTTCGGGATCATTGCATTGCCACTAATGGAGAACTCCATTACATTTGGTTATACCATACTGTATCAGTCTCTATGTACAATGTTCTGGTTTTGCTCCTCTCACTCTGCATCAATTCCTAGAGGTCATTCCAGTCCCCATGGAATTCCTCCACTTTATTATTCCTTTGAGCACAATAGTATTCCATCACCAACATATACCACAATTTGTTCAGCCATTCCCCAATTTAAGGGGATCCCCTCATTTTCCAATTTACTGCCACCACAAAGAGCGCAGCTATGAATATTTTTGTACATGTCATTTTCCTTATTATCTCTTTGGGGTAAAACATAGCAGTGCTATGGTTGGATCAAAGGGCAGACAGCCTTTTAGTGCCCTTTGGACATAGTTCCAAATTGCCCTCCAGAATGGTTGGACCAATTCACATCTCCACCAGCAATGCATTAATGTCCCAACTTTGCCACATCTCCTCCAGCATTCATTATTTTCCTTTGCTGCCATGTTAGCCAATCTGCTAGGTGTGAGGTGATATCTCAGAGTTGCTTTTATTTGCATCTCTCTCATTATAAGAGATTTAGAGCACTTTTTCATGTGCTTATTAATAATTTTGGTTTCTTTAACTGAAAATTGCCTATTCATGTCCCTTGTCCATTTATCAATTGGAGAATGGCTTGATTTTTTGTACAATTGGTTTAGCTCTTTATAAATTTGAGTAATTAGACCTTTGTCAGAGGTTTTTGTAATGAAGATTATTTCCCAATTTGTTGCTTCCCTTCTAATTTTGGATGCATTAGTTTTGTTTGTACAAAAACTTTTTAATTTGATGTAATCAAAATTATGGATTTTACATTTTGTGATTTTTTTCTAGCTCTTACTTGGTTTTAAAGTCTTTCCTTTCCCAAAGATCTGACAAGTATACTATTCTGTGTTTGCCTAATTTGCTTATAGTTTCCTTCTTTATGTTCAGGTCATTCACCCATTCTGAATTTATCTTGGTGTGAGATGTTGATCCAAACCTAATCTCTCCCATACAGTCTTCCAATTTTCCCAGCAGTTTTTATCAAATAGTGGGTTTTAGTACCCAAAACTGGGATCTTTGGGCTTATCATAGACTGTCTTGCTGAGGTCACTTACCCCAAGTCTATTCCACTAATCCTCCTTTCTGTCTCTTAGCCAGTACCAAATTGTTTTGATAACCACTGCTTTATAGTATAGTTTGAGATCTAGGACTGAAAGTCCTCCTTCCTTTGCATTTTTTTTCATGATTTCCCTGGATAACCTTGATCTTTTGTTCTTCCAAATGAACTTTGTTATATTTTTTTCTAATTCAGTAAAAAAGTTTTTTGGTAGTTCAATGGGTAGGGCATTAAATAAGTAAATTAATTTGGGTAGGATTGTCATTTTTATTATGTTAGCTCATCCTACCCATGAGCAATCAATGTTTTTCCAATTGTTTAGATCTAGTTTTAATTGTGTAGAGAGTGTTTTGTAGTTGTGTCCATATAGTTCCTGTGTTTGTCTAGGCAGATAGATTCCTAAGTATTTTATATTGTCTCGGGTGATTTTAAATGGAATTTCTCTTTCTAATTCTTGCTGCTGAAATGGGTTGGAGATATATAGAAATGCTGATGACTTATGAGGGTTTATTTTGTATCCTGCAACTTTGCTAAAATTGTTGATTGTTTGGACTAGCTTTTTGGTTGATTCTCTAGGATTGTTTAAGTAAACCTGAATCATATCATCGGCAAAGAGTGATAGCTTGGTCTTCACATTGCCAATTTTGATACCTTCAATTTCTTTTTCTTCTCTAATTGCTACTGCTAGTGTTTCTAGTACAATGTTAAATAATAGAGGTGATGATGGGCATCCTTGTTTCACTCCTGATCTTATTGGCAAAGCTTCTAGTTTATCCCCATTGCAGATGATGTTTGTTGATGATTTTAGATATATATTATTTAGTATTTTTAGGAAAGGCCTTTCTGTTCCTATATTTTCTAGTGTTTTCAATAGGAATGGGTTTTATATTTTATCAAAGGCTTTTTCTGCATCTACTGAGACAATCATGTGATTTTTGTCGGTTTGCTTGTTTATATGGTCAATTATGTGGATGGTTTTCCTAATATTGAACCATCCTTCCATTCCTAGTATGAATCCTACCTGGTCATAGTGAATAACCCTTGTGATGACTTGCTGGAGTCTTTTTGCTAGTATCCTATTTAAGATTTTTGCATCTATATTTATTAAGTAGATTGGTCTATAGTTTTCTTTCTCTGTTTTTGACCTGCCTGCCTTTGGGATCAGTACCATGTTTGTGTTGTAAAATGAATTTGGTAGAACTCCTTCTTGGCTTATCCTGTCATATAGTTTGTATAATATTGGGATTAGTTGTTCTTTCAATGTTTGATAGAATTCATTTGTGAATCCATCTGGAACTGGGGATTTTTTCTTAGGGAGTTCTTTGATGGTTTGTTCAATTTCTTTTTCTGATATGGGGTGGTTTAGGTAATTTATTTCTTCCTCTGTTGGTCTAGGCAATTTCTATTTTTGTAAGTAGTCATCCATATCACCTAGATTGCCATATTTGTTGCCATATAGTTGGGCATAATAATTTTTAATGATTGCCTTAATTTGCTCTTCATTAGAGGTGGGGTCTCCCTTTTCATCTTGGATAATGTCAATTTGGTTCTCTTCTTTCCTTTTTTTAATTAGACTGACCAGTACTTTGTCTATTTTATTTGTTTTTTCAAAGTACCAGCTTCTAGTCTTACTTATTAAATCAATAGTTCTTTGACTTTCAATTTTATTACTTTCTCCTTTGATTTTTAGGATCTCTAATTTAGTCCTCATCTGAGAATTTTTAATTTGTTCACTTTTTAGTTTTTTAACTTGCATGACCAATTCATTGACCTCTGACTTTCTTAATTTGTTAATATATGAACTCAAGGATATAAATTTCCTCCTGAGTACTGCTTTGGCTGCATCCCATAGGTTTTGAAAGGATGTCTCACCATTATCATTTTCTCCAATGAAGTTATTCATTGTTTCTACAATTTCTTTTTAACTAACTGGTTTTGGAGAATCGTATTGTTTAATTTCCAATTAATTTTTGATTTACCTCTCCATGTACCCTTACTAATTATTATTTTCATTGCATTGATATCTGAGAAGGATGCATTTATTATTTCTGCTCTTTTGCACTTGTTTGCAATGTTTTTATGCCCTAATACATGGTCAATTTTTGTGAATGTACCATGTGATACTGAAAAGAAGGTGTATTCCTTTTTGTCCCTATTTATTTTTCTCCACATGTCTACTAACTCTAATTTTTCTAAGATTTCATTCACTTCTCTTACCTCTTTCTTATTTATTTTTTGGTTTGATTTGTCTAGTTCAGATAGAGGAAGGTTCAGATCTCCCACTAGTATAGTTTTTCTATTTCATCCTTGAGCTCTACTAGTTTCTCCTTTAAAAATTTGGATGCTATGCCATTTGGTGCATACATGTTGAGTACTGATATTTCCTCATTGTCTATACTGCCTTTTATCAGGATGTAGTTACCTTCCCTATCTCGTTTAACTAGATTTATTTTTACTTAGGCTTCATCAGATATCATAATTGCGACTCCTCCCTTCTTTTTATCAGTTGATGCTCAATAGATTTGGCTCCATCCTCTTACTTTCACCCTATGCATATCTACCTTCCTCATGTGTGTTTCTTGTAGACAACATATGGTAGGGTTTGGGATTCTAATCCACTCTGCTATTTGCTTGTGTTTTATGGGTGAGTTCATTCCATTCACATTCAGAGTTATGATTACTAGCTGTGTATTTCTCAGCATTTTGATTTCTGCTCCTGGTCCTGCCATTTCTTCTTTCACTATTTCCTTCTACACCAATGTTTGTGTTTAATCAGTCCCCCTAGTTCCCACCCTTATTTTACTTCCCTTTATACCCCCCTCCTTTCTTATCCCCCCCTTATTTTCCCTGTAGTCTTTCTAAAACTCCCCGATCACCCTCTCCCTCCCCACCAGTCCATTTGTTACCCTTCTACTCCCCTATAGAGCTCAAATCTATTCTCTGTCCCAATGGGTTGGATTGTTCTTCTCTCTTTGGGTCAATTTCAAATTTCGTAAGAGTTGAGTATTTCCTATCTCCAACCTCTTTACCCTTCCAATGTATTGATGTACTCCCCCATCCCACCATGAGCTTCTTTGTGACATATAAATTTACCCCCATTTGTTTCTTTTCCCATTTCTTTTAGTATTAACCTCTTTTAGCTCTAGTTGTGTGTATATATATATACACACACATGTATATGTATTTATGCATGCATATATCTATATACCTATTTATGTCTTATCCTTTTATCCTATACAGTTTGTCACTGTTCCCTCTAAGTGTAATTCTTCTAGCTGCCCAGGTGATAACAACAGTTTTTAAGAGTTACCAATGACCTCTTTTCTTATAGGGATACATAACATTTTAACTTATTGAGTCTCTTAAAAAGGCGGGGGGGGGGGGGGCGGGGTGTTTGTTTGTTTAGTTTTTCCTTTTCCCTCTTTTTTAATTACCTTTTGATGATTCTCTTGAGTTCTGTACTTGGGCATCAAATTTTCTGTTCAGGTTTGGTCTTTTCTTTACAAATGTTTGGAATTCTTCTATTTTGTTGAATGACCATACTTTCCCCTGTAAGAATATAGTCAGTTTTGCTGGGTAGTTGATTCTTGGTTGTAGTCCTAGTTCCCTTGCTTTCCGGAATATCATATCCCATGCCTTTCGGTCCTTCATTGTGGATGCAGCCAGATCCTGCATTATCCTCACTGTGGTTCCATGGTATCTGAATGACTTCTTCTTGGCAGCTTGTAATATCTTTTGTTTGGTCTGATAGTTCTTGAATTTGGCTATAACATTCCTGGGTGTTGTCAGTTGGGGATTAAATACAGGAGGAGATCTGTGGATTCTTTCAATCTCCATTTTCCCCTCTTGTTCTAGGATATAGGGGTAGTTTTCCTGAATAATTTCCTGTAGTATTATGTCCAGGCGTTTTCTTTTGTCATGGTCTTCTGGTAGACCAATGATTCTTAAATTGTCTCTCTTCGAACGATTTTCTAAATCCTCTGTTTTGTGAATGTGATGTTTCATATTTTCCTCATTTTTTTCATTCTTTTAGTTTTGTTTTATAGTGTCCTGCTGCCTTGTGAGGTCATTTAATTCTAGTTGTTGGATTCCAGTTCTTAAAGACTGGATTTCATCCCTGGTTTTTTGGTCATCCTTCTCCTTCTGATCTGATTTTCTTTGGAGGTCATCTTTCATCCTCTTTACCTCATCTTTCATCATATTTGCCTCATCTTTCATCTTCTTTGCTTCATCTTTCATCTACTTTGCCTCATTTTCCAGCTGGTTGATTTTGGCTTTAAAGTGTGAATTTTAAAACTATTCCACCCTAATCAGACCGTTCTTTACAAGATTTGATTTAGCTATTTCCTGATCAATAACAATACAGATATTTGGAATAACAGAATCAGGTCTTGGGAAGTCCATATTTTCCCCACCCTCCTTAGTTTAACAAGATCAGGAAGGTCTGCACCAAACTCAAAGATTAAGTATCTGAGAAAAAAGGCAACAGAAAGGTGCAGAAAAGAGTGGACAGACCCCTGGGCTGTCCTAAGTCAAGCTAAGTGATCATTGGTACAGATAAGATGCAGGAAAGTCACGCAAAACTGTCTATATAAGGCACATCACTTCCTCCCTCTTCCTCTTTCCCTGGAAAGGCAACTCTGGCTGGCAGTGTGCTAGGTGTTTCGACATCTTGGAGTGGTGGTGGTGAGTTTGCCTTGAGCTGATTCAGGTTCAGGCATCTGGGTTTAGCCCTTCTTTTTCTGGAATTCTGGCTGACTCCTTCCTCCTTCATACTCCAAACCCTTACTTCCTTATCTCCTGATCTCCCCTCCGGATACTAGCCAGGCTGGGGGAGAGGGGTACGGGGAGAGAAAAAGCCTACTCCTTCTCCTTCTTCCTTCTCCTTAATCTCCTCCACTACCAATTAAATCTCTATAAAGAATTCCAGCTGACTTGGGTATTTTATTATTTGGGATTTCCCCTGGTGACCACTTAAATTTAGATTTTTCAGTCTCAACCATAATTTTATCCTTTACACAAGACACTATTTTCTTGTTTTAGTTCAAGTGCCTCTGTTTCCAGATGACTTATCTTGGTTTTTAAGTTCTTTTCCCAATTGTCTTCAGCCTCTCTTAATTGTGTTTTGAATTGCATTTTGAGTTCTTCCAAAGCCTGTATCCAATTCACTGGGATTTCTGATTTATCATTTGCTAATCTCTCCCCCTCTGTTTCCTTTGCTCAATAGAAGCTGTCTATTGTAATTTCTTTCTTCTTTTTCTGTTGTTTGCTCATATTCACCCCTTCATTGCTCCTCATATTTGTCTGTGTTCTTGCTCCTTTCATTTTTTGTTTTTGGAGGCTTCTGTCAGTCTCCCCTCTTGGAGCTTTGACAGAAGATCTCTCGGTGCAATCTGTGGGGGAGGGTTGTTGGAGTTTGAGCTTCCCTGTCCTCTAGAGGCCTTTGATTGTATTAAAGTCCAGCAGTCAGTGAGCCTGGGCTTTCCTGAGTTCTGAAGATTTTTGATGGGATTAAGTTCAGCTGGGTTGGCCTGGGTGTGCTCTGAGGCCAAAACCTCCTGGAAGGCTGGAGCAATGTGGAGGATCTCCACAGCTCTGACCAGGCTGCCAGCTCTATGCTCCCTCTCCAGCTCCTTCCCCGCCATCTGTGTTCAACACTCTGAGCTTGGCACAGTCCTGACCACAAGGTACACCCTCCAGACCGGTGCCTTTGCCCATCTAGAGGTTCCCACTGCTGCTGGAGGCTCAGTGCTCTAGGTGGGGGATGGGGGGGGGGGGGTCCTGGGACCTTCCTTATGCCTTCCCCTTAAACTTGAGTGTTCTCGGATTCCGGCTTGGGGGGGGGGGGTGTACCTTTTGAATTGAGTCCACTAGGAGGGTTCCTTGATTCTGTCTTGTTGTTAGGTTTGATTTTCAGTCCCCTTGTAGCATTCAGTTTGTGATTGGTAAGGAAGGGTATTCAGAGGTCTGAACTTCTGCTCCTTCTAGGCCACCATCTTGACTCCACCTCTGTTGGATTTTAAAATAACCCTTACACTGGGAAGTGTTAAAGAGAGGACTTAACAATGAAGTTGAATTTGAAAAGAATTTCTTCTGTTGTGGTCTATATTAATGTCTATCACATACAGAAAAGCATAAAAATTTTAGGTGGTAAAATGGATAGACCACCTGACCTGGAGTCAAGACCTGAATTTGAATCCTGACTCAAACAATAATTGTATGATCCTAGACAAATCATATAACCCTGTTTGCCTCAGTTTCCTCATCTGTAAAATTAAAATGGAAATAATAATAGCATCTACTTCTCAGGATTATTATGAGTATCAGATGAGATAATAATTGTAAAGTTCTTAGCACATAATAAATGCTATGTGAATGTTACTAATTATTTATCTCAACAAACCTTTATTAAGCAACTGCACTGTGCTAGGTACTAAAGAAGATACAAAATTTAGGTGGGACATGGATTCTCTGAGAGGGGGCATAAGGCTTAAATGAAATAATGGATGTAAAGCTTATAATGCTACACAAGTGCCAGTTATTAGTATTGCTGATGAGCCTCCAGTGTAGTGACTTCATTCCCTGATCCTTCTCCTTCATTCCTGCTGTATTCAAGCAATGTTTATAGAGTAATACAGGGGTATGGTGGTAAATGTTTAACAACAAGGATGAGGAGGGGGGGTGGAGAATATATATAGCTTCGTCCCCAAGAATAACACTTTCTTAAGTCTAAACATCCAATAAAACAATAAATGAAGTCATGATCTATTCTGCTTGGCATTTCTGAGATCTAAGTGTCCACAATAAGAATTAATCATTGTTTCTGAAAGTCAGTGAGTTGGCTCTGGTACCCTGCTGCCTCTTCCCCTCATGGAGCTTATTGTCTAAATGAGAGAAGAGATGCCAACACAGATAACTAAAATCATAATAATGGACACATATATGTATATATATTGCTTTATCATTATAGATAAATTTTGTCATAATTAATATATCAATAATATATTATAAATGCAATATATTAAATATACATAAATAAATTTAAATACTTATATATTACTTTCTAGTAAGTATCTGAGGCAAGATTTGAACTCAGGTTTTTATGATTCCAAGTCCAATATCCCATCTACCAAATCTGGTACTACATTGAGAACTGAATCCAACTTCTCTCCCTCAGAATCTCATAAGTCTGGAGCCAAAAAGAACAATTTGTTCCAAGGGTTATGAAGGTGTATTGTGGAACATTTTGAGCTTGATTAAAAATCAAAGAAATAAAAGTTAAGTCCTGTATCCTGAATCATTACCAGTGGATTTCATGAATCCGGGTGTAGCTTTCTAGTTTCTGTGCCACAATATACTATGAGTTATAATATGTGAAGATTAAATTGTAACCCCTGCCTATTTGAATAGAAAGCTTTGTCCCATCCATAATTCCACCAGCACCATTCCACCTCCAAGACTCCATCCCCTGTAGGAGGCTGGATTGCCCCCACAGAACCCTACTTAAAATAGTGGGGAGATCTACCCATTTTTTAGATTTAATCACCAAAGGTGTAAACCAAAGGTACCATTTCACATATTAAGTGGGAAGTCTGTGACTCATGTGTGAAATAGTGGGTGACAAGTCAAAATCAACTGACTGCCTCTGGGCAGTCCTAAAAGTATAAGTGTTAACTATGATTGGTAGACATAAAAATTGGTAATTGACACAAAAGAAAGTGCCTTTAAAGGGGAATGACAACTGCTTGAGTGCAGTTTGACTTGGGACTCTCACTTGGAGTAGAACCTCCTGTGAGAGAGAGTTCTACTGGGAGTTCAACTTGGAGTGGAGAATCTGCTGACTGGACTGACATGTAGTGAGTGAAAAGCTGACTCTTAACTGCTGCGTTTTTCTGAAGAGACTAACCTCAGGAAAGACCTATCCTCTTGAGACACTTCCCCAGGTCCTTGGCTAACTCTCCCTGCCCAGGGGGAGGGGGAGGGGGGGGGGAAGAAAGTAAATTACTTAGTGCTGAGGCTAAGTATCTTACCCTATCCTCTATCTGCTTTTCTTCTTCATTCTTCTCTATATTTTGTAAATAAATATCTTTGTAATTAATTAAATTCCTGGCAACCACTCTTAAATAATCAAGTCCAACCCTTTTAAAAATAACCACTTTTCCCCCTTAAAAATACTATAAGTAAAATAAAATTATATGATTTGGAAAAGAGGAACTAGAATTGTTCTTGGAGAATTGGAATATAAGCTTCTTGAGGACAGTGACTATTGTTTCCTTTTGTCAGTGGATCTTCAGTGCCTAGCATAGTACTGAGAAAACAAACTTTTGATGAATGCTTATTGAATTGAATTGAATGATCTAATTCTACATTTTAATTTTTCAGTTGAGGAAACTAACCATTCAATGAGATCAAGACAGAACTGGGTTAAAACCTAGATCTTATCATCACACTATCTAATGACTTGCACTTTTTAAGCATTCAATTTTAGGACCACATTTTTGTCACAGCAGAACTAATAAATATGAAGCTGGTGTTTCGGTTCATTGTGAAAAATAAAGCAAGCAAATCATTACAAAATTGATCCTGAGATGGAAAGGAATAGAACTTTCAAATGGCAAGTATTCCATAAAAAAAGTTTGCCTCACAGCAATATCCTCAGTGAGATCCCATTGATTAAGCAAAGATGGATGGAGATGCCCTTTTCAGTACTGAATAGACTTTAAGAGGCTAACAGAATCCAAACTAACTTTCAGCCAAGCTCAAGTAAGAAACTTCTAATATTAAGCATTTATGAATAACTTGATTTACAATCCCCAATTTAGCAGTAAGAGTGAATGGGATACATATTAACATTAAGTCTAGGTCCCTGAGAATAGGTTTAAATTAAATTACCTTTCCCACATAAGAAAAACTCCTAATGTATATAACTTTTATTCATACATGACTTCATCCCCAAGTTAAGGATGTAAGGCTAAGATTTAGACTGGGGTAGGTGTACTAGATTACTATGACTTTAGAGGAAGCTGACTTATGGCTGGATTACTACCCTCTTCCCTCTCACCCCTTTGCCTATTAAGCAAAATATGTTGACTATCAGTAACTAGTAAGGAGCTCCTTAAGGGCAGAGACTGTTTTTACCATTCTCTGATTTCTAATATTCTTAATATAGAGACTAGTACACAGTAAACAATTTTAATAAAGACTTGTTGACTGGTAAGTACCATTTGGCTGGGTTAATGCCTTATTTTCTAGAAGTTTGATTGCCAGGTGAAGGATAGATCTATATTGGAAGTATCTATCTTAGAGGAAAAAAACTGATACCATCAAAACTGTGATATCTGGTACTAATATTGATTCCTTCCCCACACTGAGAATTAAATCCAACTTCTCTCCCTCAGAATCTCATAAATTTGGCTAATCTGAAACCCACACTGAGCCACTTGACATTAAACTTGGCCTTTTACATGTTTGTTCAAGGTGAAGGTAGGCTCTAAGATTTAGTCATCAACTAAATGCCAAAACTAAGTTCCTAATACTTAAATTTCTTACCTCCTTATTCTTGCTGCCTATGAATTCTAGTATCTCTAAGACAGATGAGGAAGAAGTATGATATTCATGGTCTAGTTTCTAAAAACCTAACACAACTATAAGGTAAGCTCTTTTAAAAGTTTTTTTTTTTCCCCATGGTGGCTTGATTTATGTTGTCTCCCTCCCCTCTTCCTTCCCCACTCCCAGAGCTAACAAGCAATGCCACTGGGTTATACATGTATTATTACTCAAATCATTTCCATATTATTCGTTTTTTGAAAAAGAGTAATCTTTTAAAACCAAAACTCCAAATCATGTACCCAAAGAGACAAGTGATAAATCATGTTTCCTTCTGGATTTCTGCTCCCACAGTTCTTTTTCTAGATATACATGGCATTCTTTCTCATAACTCCCTCAGAATTGTCCTGGATCATTGCCTTGCTTTTAGTAGCAAAGTCAATCACATTTCATCATCCCACAATGTTTCAGTTACTGTGTATAATGTCCTCCCAGTTCTGAAGGTCTCAAACCTCTGAGCCACCAGCTGCCCCCTTCCTTTTTCTAAAAAGAATTATTCCTTACTACAAGGGATGCCTCTCTGGGAGAGTGAAATGGTGTGAAAAGGGAATTCTTTGTTCCCTTTGTCTATTCTGAGTTCATATTTGTGAAAGGGAATCCTTTATTCCCTTTGCCTATTTTGAGTTAACATATCTTTTGATTGAATCAACAAAAACTTGAACTAGGTGCAGGAGCTCACAAATCCCTTAGAGAATTCACACAATTCAATCAATCAGCAAACTGAATCCTTTGATAAGAGTTGACACCTTCAGAGGAGGAGATCAGATGTTAATCCCCCAGACACTGCACCCTGGGCAGTGCTAGACAATTTGAAAATTGTGATTGGCCCTTGTGAAAGGGAGAAGAGACAAGCAGCCACTATAAAAAGCCCTGAATTTCTGGGGTTAGGGGAGCTGACTCCACCAAGGAAGTCAGTTTCAAGAAGGAGCTGGACTTCAAGAAGAAAGTAAACTTCAAGAAGAAAGTCAGAAATCACCTTCAGCTCTAATCATTGTCTTGATCTGCCTCTTGGAGGGAACTTGGATGAGTGGATAGCTGGCTTTCCCTTCCTGTCTTCTGGAGAGAGTTTAATTCTGGTTGAAGGTCAACAAGTCCTAGCTGAGTAGGTCTTCTCTACCCCTATATATTTCTCTACTTTCACTCTTTCTACCTCTTTTGTAAATAAAAGTCACTTTGACTTTAAGCAATAATACTTTGAATCATATATTTTAGTCAAACTCATCATTTTAACCCTTTCGGGGGGGGAGAATTAAGTGAAAAAAAAATTAACAAAAATTTATTTTAAAAAAGATCAGTACTAGACAAGTAGAGGTAAGGAAAGAGAATAATAGAAATAGGGCACTTGAGAGATATGAATAAGAATGTGAAGGCTCTATCACAATGCAGTTCAATGAATTTCTGTTTTCCTGAATCAGTAACAAAGCAAAAGAAATTAGGATTTACAATATTTGGAAAATTAAATTCTCTAATGTGGAGAAATTTAGTAATGAACTTAATAGCTAAAAAGTTTGTTTTATAACCCATTCTTTATGACTACTTGTAATGGCTAAATTTATTCTCCATGAGAAAACAGATAAATGAGTAATAGGTCAAAGGTACCAATAAGGAAAAACTTTGGATTATCCTACTCTTTGGGAAAACAGAAATTGGAGGAAACTAAAGATAATCCAAATCCAAATTGAAGCCTAATTTTTACCCCATATATTCACTAGAAAAGTTCCTTCTGATTTTTTCTTACAAACCCTCTCAAACCAACACTAGGAAGTAAATACTAGCTGATGAAAAGCATAGAGAAGCCTAAGTAGGACCTATTTAATTAAAGAATGATAGAATAGGAATGCCCCTTACAGAACATTTTAGAGGAGAAGTCTAAGTGCTAGACAGGTAGTGTGATTTGTCCTGGGTTACATGCCTGCCTAGCAGTAGGTTCTTTCCATTGTGTCCTACTCCTGCACTGGGAAAAGGGAGAAGGGATGTGGAGGGAGAAGAGGGAGAAACCTAGCCCAATCTCTCCTCATCTCCCTCTATTTACACGGACTCTATTTGTCATTAACTTCTTGCCTTCCAGGATTCAAAAGTCAGGAATCAGAAAACCAGGTTTGGCTCAGACAAATCAGTTATCCACTATGGGCTTCAGTTTTTTCATCTGTAAAATGAAAAGGTTCATCTAAAGGATTGCTTTCTAAATCTGAAATCTTCTGATTCATTGGTGATAGGATCAAAAATGCCGAGCTACAAAAGACTTTGGAGGTTATGTAGTCAAACTCCTCTCAATCTATAGATGAGGAAACAAGGTCTGATTAGACTTTGGTCACAGAAATAAATACCTGTATGGCCAGGATTTAAACCTCTGACTCGAAATCTAGTACCTGATCCCCTGTACCATGTTTGAATTTATATAATGCTTTGAGGTTATAAAGCATACATGTAACACTGAATACTCATAACTATCCCTTATGAAGAAGGGAACATAAACCAGTAAGGACCAAAGTTTGGGGATATTATAATGAATCATGGTCCTCTCCACTTAAATTCTATTCTAGCTTGTCACTAATTTAACATTTTCCAGCTGTATGATCCTGGACAAGTCACTTTAGCTCCATGGCCAACCCCTTACCATTCTTCTGCCTTGAAACCAACACAAAATATTGATTATAAGACAGAAAATAAGAGGAAAGAGAGAGTGTGTGTGTGTGAGAGATGAAGGAAGGAAGGAAGGAAGGAAGGAAGGAAGGAAGGAAGGAAGGAAGGAAGGAAGGAAGGAAGGAAGGAAGGAAGGAAGGAAGGAAGGAAGGAAGGAAGGAAGGAAGGAAGGAAGGAAGGAAGGAAGGAAGGAAGGAAGGAAGGAAGGAAGGAAGGAAGGAAGGAAGGAAGGAAGGAAGGAAGGAAGGAAGGAAGGAAGGAAGGAAGGAAGGAAGGAAGGAAGGAAGGAAGGAAGGAAGGAAAAAATTCCTTGCTCTCCAGGAAGTTACAGTCTATTGGGGGAAGATATCATGCAAACAACTATGTATGAACAAGATTTGTAAAAGAAAAACAGAAGACAATCAATAGAGGGAAGCCTCTAGAATTAAGGGGGATAAGAAAATATGGGTTTCAGTTGAAAACTGAAGGAAGCCAGAAAAGCCAGGAGCTGAGGAGGGAGAGAATTTGGGGCATAGGGGATAATCTGGGAAAATTCTCAGTCTGGAGGTGGGAATATTTTGTGTGGAACAAGGAGCACTGTTACAGAGAATATATGGCTAGTGGGGAGAGGAGAGGGAAGACTGGAAAAGTAGGAAGAGGTGAGGTTACTAAGGGTTCTGAATGCCAAAGAGAATTTTATATTTGTTCTTGGATATGACAGGGAACTATGTGTGTTTATTGAATGGAGGTGATAGTGACCTAATCAGACCTGTATTTTGGGAAGATTTGATAACTGAGTGGAGAATGGACTCGAGTAGGAAGAGATTTGAGGCAGAGATACATAAAAAATCTTTTGCAAGGCATGAGATGATGAGGACCTACACAGGGCAGGGCTGGGATAGGGTGCAGTGGCAATGCCTATCAGATGAGAAAAGAGGATACATGTGAGAGATGCTACAAAGGTAAAATACAGACAGAATTTGCCAATAGATTGAGTATGGGAGAAAGAATAAGAAGTTTGGGTGCACCTAGTTTGTGAGCCTAATAGTAATAGGGAAGGCACATGAGTGGCTCAGTGGATTTAGAGCCAGGTCTAGAGACTGAAGGTCTTGGGTTCAAATATGGCCTCAGACACTTCCTGGCTGTGTGACTCTGGGGATGTCATTTAACCTTTATTGCATTACCACTCTTCTGCCTTGGAACCAATACATAGTATTAATTTTAGGACAGAAGGTAAGGGTTTAAAAAAATAGTAATAGGTTTGTCTTGCTATAGAAGGAACTTATAAAGTCTGAATGTAGATTGAGGTATGTCATTCTTCACTTTCTTTCCTCCATGATTTTTCTCTAGAATAAGTTAAAAATGTATTTTTGGTCATGCCATGCTGAAAATAAAAATGTATAATGACACATGTAAACCTATATCATATTACTTGCATCTTGTGGAAGAGGATTGGGTGGGTGAGAGAGAGAGGAAAAGAACATGGGCTATAAATGTCAGAAAACAATTTTTAAAAATTGTACCAACATGTAATTTGTATATATAAATGCTAGCTACTATTGCTAATTATCAATTAATTACAAACATTCCCATGAGGAAAAAAAATTAATAATAATAGGGAGTTTAGGAAGAGAATAAGGAGGGGGGAATAAAAACAAGGATACATTTAAATTTGGACATGGTGAGTTTAATATTGGATCTAGTTTGAAATGTCCAATAAGCAGTTGGACATATGAAACTGGAAGCCAGCAGAAAAATAAGGACTAGATGAGTCAATTTGAAAATTATCAGCCTAGAGATGGCCATTGCATCCAGGAAAGCTGATGAAACTATCTAGTAAAACAAAGAAATGGAGGGAAAAAATGGAAAAGAGGGCCCAGGATGGAGCTATCCTTTATTGGATGTGACCAGTATGAAGACCCAAGAAAGGAGACTGAGTAAGGTCAATCAAAGAGACTGGGAGAGACTTTTCAAGTAAACTTGAGAAGAAAGTGGCCAACCATGTCCAAGGCTGCAAAGAAGTCAAGAAGGATAAAAATTGAAAAAAGATTATTCAATTTTGCAAATGAGAGACCAGTGGTTACTTTGGAAAGAACCATTTTGATTGAATGATGTAGTCATTAATCAGATTGTACAGAGTTAAAAAGAGAATGAAAGGAAAGGAAGTGGAAGCACTGATTATAAATGATCTTCTCAAGGATTTTAGCCATGAAAGAAAAAAGAAATATGAGGTCATAGTTAGTGGAGATGGATGGATCCAGTGAGTTTTTTGAGGAAGGTGGAGACATGGGCATGTTTGTAATTAATTAATTGGTAATTAGTAATAGCAGTTAACATTCAAATAGTGCCTCCAATGCTGATATAATGCTATATAGGGGAAACTAATATATGATGCCATATAGTGCCCACTAAAGCTAAGTGCTTTATAATTATGATCTTATTTGATTCTTACAACAACCCTGAGAAGTAGGTGCTATTACTATCCACATTTTATAGTTGAAAAAAACTGAAACAGAGGCTAAATGACTTGCCCAGGGTCACACAACTGGTAAGAATTTTAGGCTAGATTTAAACTCTACGAATTGACCTACTTCTTATGACAGTAGAGCAGCAGCCAGTAAAGAAGAAAATGTAGTTAAGTGAGAGAGTAGAGGTGGGTAGAGGAGCCAGTCTGCTGGAGAACATGGGATGGGATGGGACTATTTGTGCATATAGTGAAGTTTGTCTTAGCAAAGAGAAGGGCCACCCCATCAGGAGAGACAAGGGCGAAAGAAAGATGGCAAGATGCATCTGGGAGAGGTGAAATGAGGAGAAAATGGAGCTCTTAGCAAATAACTTCAAATTTTTCCAGTAAAAGATGAGGCAAAGTTCTCAGTAGAGAAGGTGAGGGCATGGACGCCATAGAAGATTGGAAAAGTGATGAAAATGTGTGGAAGAGCTCTAAGAGTGGTGAGCAGAACAGTGAATTAGGGAGATTTTAAAAGATTATCTCGCCATATGAGTAATATAGATGAAATTATGCATTCTAGAGAATTCCTGGCATTTGCCCTAGAACACATGAATAACAATTATTTTTATATAGGAAGAAGGACAAGAGACAAATATATGTATACATATATGCAGATATAAGTATAAATATATAAATACACACACACACAGAGTCATTGGACCATGCTGTTGCTAAAGGGTAATACAGACATGGTTCAGCTAATATCATTAATTGGTTCAACCAAATCATAATGTTGAGAGAACCAATATTTC
The DNA here is from genome assembly GCF_027887165.1 of Monodelphis domestica. Lineage (NCBI taxonomy): Eukaryota > Metazoa > Chordata > Mammalia > Didelphimorphia > Didelphidae > Monodelphis > Monodelphis domestica. The sequence continues at coordinate 337,810,168 of NC_077228.1, forward strand.
CCGAGGAAGTTAGTTCCATAATAGTAGAGAAGAACCGGGCCAGAAATCTCATACAGGGACTATTATTAAAATGAAGGCAACAGGAGAAAAGGAACAAGGGCTTATCTGGTCTATTCTCATTGGTCACGACTGCTGTGGCTTTTACTGGAGGCTTTGGGTAAGAGATTTTAATGATATTTTGTGAAATTAAGGGAGTATGGGATGTGTTTATTTGTTTTGCTCAATTATACTTATTCCTCGATTGCTCAAGTATATTTATGCTCAATTATATTATTAAATTTACATATTTATAATTTTTGCATAAACCATACTGTTCAGTTATGCTTATACAAGAGAGAGTTTCAATGTGGGAGAAAAGTTAAAGGATAGTAATAGAAATGTAAGAGTAAAAAAAAAAAGATGCAAAATGGGCAATAAACCTTTAAAAAACACACGAAGAAAAAGGAGTTCAGAAAGGGGCACAAAGATGGTAATTTTTTTCTATTTCATTACTGTGTTAAATTAAAATTTCAGTTTAAAAACCAAACTGCACATAACAGAAGTTAACAGTTTCATATATAATCCTCTTTTTCATTCTTCACTGCATATCAAAATATTTTGTTAAAATCATAATTAAAAATATTTTTTAAAATTCCGAGAGTCGGGGCAACATTATAAAGGTTACTGCAATAGTACCAAAAAAGTAATACAGGCAGGAAACAAACAGGTTAGTCAAAATGAAAAATGGTTTAATAAAACATTCACTTTACTTTTTAATCTGATGGCAAAAGCTAGAAATAATCTATTTTCTTTTGCCTTTCAAAACAAAACAACTCTGTCTGAGACGCTCTTTAAAAGTCCGTTTCTCAGAATTTGTGGCATTCAACACTCAGCCCCCACTGATTGATGCCCTCACTAGCTGTCTCTTAAGCTTCCTTACAGGACAGATGGGTCTCTATTAGCTAATATCCCAGCAACCAGCCCTGTTCCTTCCAGGTGGTGCTGACGCAGCACAGAGCCGAATGTCCTTCTCTGCAGGGGTGAGGGAGGTCACTTCTGTATCCATCTCCAACTTCTGACAACCCACAACTGTGAGTTTCTTCAGAGCCTTGGTTTTTCAAAGGGTCCAACTGAGAACTATTCCTATGGGGGGCATATTGCAAAATGCAAACAAATACCCTCAAAGAATTAAATGAGATGCTCTTGTTTTAAAACTAGCCCCTTTCTTCAAAATAGCTGCCTGCCACAGAGCCACCTGGCCCTTTGAAATGCAGTGTGTTGGAAAGTGTGCAGAGAAGGGGGAATGCGGGGACTCTTGAACAGTCACATCTTCAAAAAGGCCACCTGTAAAAGACAGAAACAAACCACAAAATGTTTTACTTATAAATTTGACAAATGTTTGAATGAACATTCAATGAGAGTCAGTTCCATCTGGTCAGGACCGGTAGGTACATGCTAATCTAAAGAAGGAAAAAAAAAAGACACAAACAACTGTACCCTTTCAACTCAGCTAAATATTGCAGTTTTACAGTAGCATCCAATTAGGCAGAGCTTATTAACGAACCACAAAGTAATTAAAATGATTAACACATCCTTTAAAGAAAAGATGGAGTTTTTAATTGATGTTAAAACTCTGCTCTCACCAAATCAAATTCTTCTACTGACTCATAGGATCCTTCTGGTTCTTTGGAAAATAACCCTAGCTGCAGAAATACAAGAGGCAATTTCTGGTTCTCCTCACCCAACTTCAGGTCACTCCAATATTTTTAATCATGTTTATTGGGCTTGTCAACAAGAACATCTTAAAATCAAGTGTTTATTAAATTTTTATTTCATTTAAGGTCTCTAACACAGAGCCATTTTCAAACTACTTAATGAGGACCAGGTAGGATACTTTCTGCATTTCTAACAGTGTTAACAACCTGCCATAGAACAGAAACAAAATTGTAAACATAATCTATTTGGCTACACAGATTTATGGGGAAACATGAAGTTTAGGTTATAAATTCAGATAGGGATAGAAGCTGGAACTATGATTTCATTGCTACAGGAAACTTCCAGTGAGGAAACTAACTTTACCAAAGCACGTGGGTGCCTTCTTGGCAAAATACAGCCTGAGAGAGTTGCCTAGAACACTCAGAGGTTAATTATCTGGCCAGGGTCATGTAGCCACTGGGTCTGAGACAAGACAAATCTAAGTCTTCCTGGCTGCAAGTTTATCTCTCAACCCAGAAGTCATGAAATTCTGAGACTTTACCAACTGAATAGTTACATAAATGTGGATTCAGGGCTTCAAAGCATGGATCAATTAATCAACCAATCAATCAAGGGCAGGTAAGTGGTGAAATGAATAGCGTGACAGCCTGAAGTCAGGAAGACTCATCTTCCTAAATTCCAATCTGGCCTCATGCATGTGACTCTGGAACAGTCACTTAACCCTGGGTAGGAAAGGAAAGGGAAAGGAAAGGGGAAGGGGAAGGAGAAAGGGAAAGGGAAAGGGAAAGGGAAAGTGAAAGGGAAAGGGAAAGGGAAAGGGAAAGGGAAAGGAAAAGTGAAAGGGAAAGGGAAAGGGAAAGGGAAAGGGAAAGGGAAAGGGAAAGGGAAAGGGAAAGGGAAAGGGAAAGGGAAAGGGAAAGGGAAAGGGAAAGGGAAAGGGAAAGGGAAAGGGAAAGGGAAAGGGAAAGGGAAAGGGAAAGGGAAAGGGAAAGGGAAGAATAGCATTGATTAAATGCCTACCATATACCAGTCAAAGTGCTAGGGATTCAAAATACAGGCAAAAAGGAGTACAATGAAATAATTCCTGCTCTCAAAGACTACATTCTATTGAGAGGGATATATAGAATATATATAAAATAAATATAAAGTAGCTACATAAAAGTAATTAAGGAGGGTGCACACTAGAATTGGGGCAATCAGGAAAAGCACAAATAAAAGCATATATATAGATATATAGATATATATATATGAAGCAGTTCATTGTAGACATGATAAATAGCTAAACAGATAATAATTGGGGTGGGATAGAAATAGAAATAAAAACAATTCAATTGGTGAAGAAATCTGGAAAACCTTTCAGAGCCAAAAGGAAACTGAGGAAATAACTGTCAAAATATGAAGTCCAAAGATTTAATTTTAATAATTCAAATTTATATATCACTTTACAGTTAGAGAAATTCATCCCTCCCCAACAGCCCTGTAAGGTAGGCAACATGTGTATTAATTTGACAACTAATTTGTCAATAGACTGGACAAGAGGGAGCAAGAGTGAAGAATGTAGCATTATACCTAGGTATTAAGCCTGGGTGACGGGGAGAATAGTGGTGCCCTAGACAATGAGTGAGAAGAAGCTTAAAGAGGGGATGACTTGGTTGTTTGTTGTTCCATCATTTCAGCTGTATCTGACTCTGTGGCAAAGATAATGGAGTATTTTCCTTCTCCAGTTCATTTTACAAATGAGAAAACTGAGGCAAACTGAGTTCAGTGGTTTGGCCAGGATCACACAATTATTAAGTGTCTGAGGCTGGATGTGAACTCAAGTCTTCTTGACTCCAGACGTGGAGTTCTATCCACTGCACCATATAGATGCCCAGATAGCTTGAGATGGAAAAATGAGTTCTCTTTTGGACATGCCTAATATGAGATGCTCAAAAGACAACTGATGGCACAAAAATGAACAGTAAATAAGTATCTGCATAGACATCATTAAAACCATGGAAGTCAATGAGATCACCAAGCAGAAGATGAGATCCCCACTATGGAGTGTCATGACTTAGAGGGAGATCCCTTTTTTCTATTATTAAAAAAGTTTTATTGCTTTTTGTTTGTATTACAAACATTTGTAGACCTCCCCTACATTAGGAGAAGTCTCTTATGACAAAGTAAAAAAGGTAAGTAAAACTAAAAATACAGTGACCTCATTTGAATGAGCATATAATTTTTCACATATAGATGAACACTCCCATTTTTTCTCTTTGTCTCTCATTAATAGAATTTAAAGGAACAGAAATCTATTTTCTCTGTCACTCCTCTCCCTATTTCATTGAAAAAATGAAGAAGGAAAAACAAAATTTCTTGTAACAAATATGCATAATTGAGTAAAACAAATTCCTCAATGTCCCTATGCAAAATGATGCATCCCTAGTTCTGGACCCTAAATCCATCACCTCCCTGTCATTGACAGCATGTTTCATCACCAGTCCTCTGGAATCATGATTAACCATTGTATTGATTATTGCTCTTATCATTTTTAAAGTTATTTTTCAGTGTTGTTATTATAAACTATAAATTGTTCTCTTGGTTCTGTCCATTCAATCCATCCATTTTATGAATCCTCAAAATTGTTTTTTGTCATAATATTGATGTAATTTATAGATAGAAATTCTGGTTCTGGTTCTGTTTATTGCATGCTGTATCAATTTATATAAACTATCTAAACTATTTCTCCACATTTTTCTACATAGTACTATTCTATCATCTCCATCTACTATAATTTGTTTGTTTATTTCTTAACATGGATTTCCTATTAATTTCCAGTTCTTTTACCACATGAAAAGGGCTGCTTTAAATATTTATATATATGAAGGGCATTTTCCACTTTTTTTGCTCTCTTTTGGAAACAGGCCTAGCAATGATATAGCTAGGACAAAGGACACAAACTATTGGAACTTTCTGTGTAAACTTCTAATTTTTTTCCCAGAAGGATTGACTCTTAAAAAGTGCACTGATGCATCAAATGTAATGGACTTCTCTAATAGCAGCAATGCAATGATCCAGGGCAATTTTGAGGGACTTATGAGAAAGAATGCTATCCACATCCAGAGAAAGAACTGTGGGAGTAGCAACAGAAGGAAAAACATATGGTTCGATGGGGATACAATTGGGGATGTTGACTTTGAATGATCATTCTATTGCAAATATTAATGATATGGAAATAGGTTTTGAGCAATGATAGATGTAAAACCCAATGGAATTGCTCATTGGCTCTGGGAGAGAAGAGGGTAGAGGAGAGGGAAAGAACTTAAATCATGTAACCGTGGGAAAATATTCTAAACTAATTAATCAATAAAATTTTTTTTAATTTTAAAAAGTGCATTGATGCAACTAATTCTACACAACCTATTACTGATTAACTTCCTTTTTGTCATATTTTCCATTTTGATGGTTGTGAGGTTAAAAATCCTAGAGATATAGGCATAAATAGGCATTTCCTTAAAAGGATATATATAGTATATATTTAATACCAAGTGCCAACATCATTTATAATGGAATAAATTGGAATCCTTTCCATCAAATTCAGGGATGAAACAAAGATGTCCATTTTACTACTTCTATTTAACATAATACTAAAACTTGTGGCTACAGCAATAAGGCAAGAAAAAAAGAAATAGAAAAAATAATGAGAAGTAAAGAGTCAATGAAAAATTAATTAAAACAATTCATAACTTTAGCAAAACTTCTAAGATATAAAATAAATCAACAGCATTTGTGCACAATACTAATAAAACTCAGCAGGAAGAGATAGAATTATTCCATTTAAAATGACTCCCAAATGGATAAAACACTTGGGATTCTTCAACTTCAAAATGGGAACAACAAAAGCTATAATATTTGTCTCAAGATTTTTGTGAAAGATGGTTTATGGTAAATTGTAAAGTGTTATGTAAATGTGAGTTCTTAGTGTTGCTGTTATTATCAAGATTTTAGAATTATTGCAGCATTAAGGTCAATCTCCATTTGGGAGAGTCTGTAATTCTGGAACAGAATTCTAAGGGAGGGGAAAAGATAGGCTTACAAATGGGGAAAAGGAAAAAGAATCATAAATGCCCACAATAGTAGGCAAAACATAAGTTGAGCCTCAAAAGAAGCTAGAGATTCAAGAGGTGGATGTGAAGGAGGAAGGAGAGCATTCCATACCACCTAACACTAATAACACTGCAATTTTCTAAGTATTTTTATACTTATCTAATTTGAATCTCACAGCTACTTTAAGGAGAGAGAGATAGAAATAAAAAGGAAGGAAGGAAGGAAGGAAGGAAGGAAGGAAGGAAGGAAGGAAGGAAGGAAGGAAGGAAGGAAGGAAGGAAGGAAGGAAGGAAGGAAGGAAGGAAGGAAGGAAGGAAGGAAGGAAGGAAGGAAGGAAGGAAGGAAGGAAGGAAGGAAGGAAGGAAGGAAGGAAGGAAGGAAGGAAGGAAGGAAGGAAGGAAGGAAGGAAGGAAGGAAGGAAGGAAGGAAGGAAGGAAGGAAGGAAGGAAGGACATTTATTAATTTTTACTATGTGCCAGTACTGTGAGAACACAAATACAAACAAAAAGAAAGACAATTTCTGTTCCTCAAATAGCTAAAAGGAAGAGGTACTATGTGGGGATAGAATAGAATATTTATTCCTAAGGAAAAAAAGTTAGAAAAAGCAGATAATACTCTAGAAACTGAGGGTTCTTTGGTTTTTGACCTAATATGAGAAAGATTTTTTTTTCTCTTGAATAAACCTTGCTGTGAGCTCAACCCTAGAGGTGAGATCAGCCAAAAAAGGCTTCATTCCAAATATGCAAAAGGCTGCCCCTGATTTAATTATATAACTATGAATAATAATTAAAAAAATTGTTGGCCCCGAAAAGAACTCTTTGAAAAGTTGGTCCAATAAGTCTTTTCTCACTTCTAATTTCTATAATTTGGCTGTGTACATATGTATGTTTTTTAAGAATGTAATAACAAGAAACTCTAATTACCTCTGAGAACAGGTAACCATCCAATGCATTTGGGCTTCTTTTACTTAAAACGCTATGAGTTAACACATTTCAAATGCTGATTTTGTATTCCCTAGCTCTTATCCATGACAGGAAAAATTGCCTTCTCTGACTGCCATTTATTTTAAGAGAAGATAATTTGATTTTGTTCCACTGCACTGAGAAAAAATCTCTGCATTTCATCTTTTCAGTTTTACCCTCAAAAGTAAATGTTTCAAGGCACTTGAAAATGTAAGAATACGGCTGTAGATTTTCAGGCTCTGTTGCTACTGAAATATCTGGTTGCCAAGGTATGCACAGAAGCCACACGAAGAAGCCTGGCATAGCAGCTAGAGTGGCAAAGTGAAAAGTCAGAAATACCCGAGTTCAAATTCCACCTTAGACACTATGTGATCTTGGGTGAGTCACTCATTTAGCCTCTGAGTCTGTTTCTTTCTTTTTTTTTTTAACTCTTACCTTCTGTCTTGGAGTCAATACTGTGTATTGGCTCTAAGGCAGAAGAGTGTGGTAAGGGCTAGGCAATGGGGGTCAAGTGACTTGCCCAGGGTCACACAGCTGGGAAGTGTCTGAGGTCATATTTGAACCTAGGGCCTCCCATTTCTAGGTCTAGCTCTCAATCCACTGAGCTACCCAGCTGCCTCCTGAGTCTATTTATTTATCTGTAAAATGGGAATAATATCACCATCAACCTGATAAGAGTTGTTACTTGTGAAGATGAGATGAGACAATGCATATGTCAAGAACCTGGCAAACCTTTAAGCACTATGTAAACATAGCTGCTTTTCTTAGTATTATTCTCTTTTCTTCTCATCTAATAACCAGAGAAGTTTAGATAGAGACAGTTTGGACTAGGGTTGGTTTTCATTTGTTTCAGTTATGTCTAACTTTTCATAACTCCATCTGGGTTTTTTTCACAAAGATATTGGAACAGTTTGCCATTTCTTTCTCCAGCTCATTTTACAGATGAAGAAACTGAGGCAAGTAGGGTTCAATGACTTGCGTGGGGTTACACAGCTAGTAAGTGTCTGAGGTTAGATCTGAAATCAGGAAGAGGAGTCTTACTAACTCCAGGACTAGGGAGTAGGTGGATAAAGTGACCACTTTTTATAACTGAGTTAAAATGCTAAAATGCAGAACTCAACTGCTACAGATTCCCCAAAGCATTTTCTTCAGTATAAACCCCAAAGCAGACAGGAAGATAGGAAGTATATGAACAGAGGAAGTTCTATCCTATTCCTATGTTGTTTTAATTCTTACATTAGGTCTCTATATTTTAGGAAATTTTTCTTTTCTGTGTAGTCCAGAGATTATTATTGAACATTTATCACATTTTACTTTATTATAATATATGTTATATTACAATATATTTTAACACATATATTATTAAATATTAATTACAAGTATTAGCATCAGCACCATATTATTCTTGTCACTTTAATGGGATTCAGAAACATTTGAAACTGGTCATTGTAGGTCCAAGATTTTTAATATTCTATGGACTGTTTGCATGGGTGGATAAAATAGCTGCTTTTTGTGATCAAATAAGGAAATACAAATCATAATCACCAGCCTTTACATAGTGCTTTAAAGTTCTGCAAAGTGATGCCATTTCATTGGATTCTCACAATAACTTTGACAGAGGGGGGAGGGTGCTATTTAGTATCTCCATTTTACAGATGAGGAAACTGAGTATTAGAGAAGTTAAATGACTTGCCATGGGTCTCACATTAAGCATCCAAAGTAATCACGTCTTACTAACTCTTCAGTCCAGTGATTTTCTCCCTGCACCAAAGCTGTCTAAAAATAAAGTATCTGGCTTATGTCATCCTTAAAAGCAACCCTCTTCCATCATAGAATATAGAAAAATAATAACAATAATGATGTTGATAGATTTGCATCTAAAATTCTGCAAAATGCTTTATTTTTTTACCTTCTCTCATCTGACAAACAATAAAAAGCTGATATCCTAAATGTCAAACTAAATGCTCTGCTTAGAAAATTCCAGCGCATGTGCTCAACATTTGAAATACCCTGAAAGTCCTTTAATATCAATAGTCATAAACTTGTATGATTAACTTTTACTTAATAATCTTTTGAAATGTCAATAGAAAGAACTCCTTTGTGGCCAAAATTGACTGCACCAGATAGCATTAGCATTGCAAAGGCTCAGAAACACCTCAGTATGTGCTATCCAAACAAGATAAAATTGTAATGCCTTGGAAAAAATGAGTTTCGTAAGTATCAGAGGTGGGTGGAAAGGGCGTTTTCAAGATAGACAGCAAGGTTTCTCTATAATGACATTGCGTACTTAAAATCTTTTTTTAAAAAACCTATCAAATGGTGATATACATATTCATCTATTGAAGGCAATTCCAAATTATGTTCTAAGATTGATCTGACTCTGAATCAGATTGCCTTTTTCTAAGAAAAAAAATCCAAGTGTACTTGCCCCCAAATCCTGCTGTGGTAGCAAAATTTCACATTCAAAACAATACTCTGTTTTGTATTGTTTTAAATAACTTTATACAGTCAGCTACAGAATGAGTGCTATGATTAGACTGGTCTTAAACTTATTGGAAATAGAGTGAAAAACAAAACTGAGAGGTGGCATATTATAGTAGAGACAAGGGAGACGGGTTCAAGCCCCACCTCTGACACTTAATTGTGTGACTGCGGGAAGTAACCTTTTGGCATTTCAGTTTTTGCTTCTGAAATATGGGGGAAATAATTATTGATTTCAATTCCCCCAGGTCCAGAAAGGTAAGGCAAGGCATACTGCATAGAGGGCCATCTTCAGTGAGAAAACCCTGTTTTTGACAGGAACTGACTGTGAACTAGGGCAAGTCACTTAATTCTCAGTGCCCCAAAGAAAACAGCCACTAATCTACACTGGAGTTTCCTCACTGGGAGTTCTGACTTTTGCCAGGGAAATCATATGCCTGGTCCCACACAAAGAACTACATACTTCACAAAGATAGTGAGAGCCAAAAGAGATAATGTATGTAAAATGCTCAGTGCTATAAAAAAGTCAGCTATTTTCATGATAATTACAAAGTCACTTAAATTCAATAAGAGTTTTATTACATGACTGCTATGTGTTTGGCAGCATGCTAGGCACTAATATTTGGAATCAAAATCACACAGGTTCTTGCTTTGACTATCTCCTTATTCTTGGTAGAAATGTCAAGGCATGGAATGGACAGCCAAGTGGTACAGTGGATAGAGTACTAAGCCTGCAATCAGGAACACATCTTCCTGAGTTCAAATCTGACCTCGGACCCTTAATTAGCTGTGTGACTCTGGGCCAGTCACTTAACCCTGTCTGCCTTGGTTTCCTCATTTGTAAAATGAGCTGAAGAAGGACAAGGCAAACCCCTCCAGTACCTCAGCCAAGAAAATCCCAAATGGGGTCATACAGAGTCAGACACAAATGAAAAACACGCACACAAAGAAAAATCCCAGACCTGTGGAATTCAACAAAAACTGTGCATGCTTATATGATACAATCACTGTGTTTATTCTGCCGAACTATAATTCTTTGTTACATAACAGTGTTCTACTGGGTGCAGAGGTTCAAGAAGAAGAGTACTAGAAAATGATAGTGGTGAAAAGCAAATCTCTAAAAGTTTAAAAGGGAATGCAAAGGCAAAGAGACACAAGAAAATAAGAGTAAGTAGGGCAGTTTGGCTTAAGCAGTGTGGAAACTGGTCTAAAAATGTTAAGAAGTCAACTTCTGCTAAGAAGGCATATCACTGAGACCCCATAAACCTATTCCAATAAAAGCTTGAAGTTCATACCAGACCCATTAGTGATCAATAAATCTAATAAGGAGCTATGGTAAATTATTTTTTTCCACTCTAGAATTACACAAAAAGTCAACCATCAGTCTGTAGTTGATGGGAACAGAGATTTTATTTGCTAATAAAACTAGCATTGATGCCGAAGTTTCCCACAGTGAACAGAGATGACAAGCAACACATGTAGCCTGAAGAGTCTGTGTTCAGAAACATTGAGAGCAAAGGACTCCCCAAACGATGCTACAGGGTGACCAAAGACTGCTCAGGGTGGTCAGAGAGCCAGGATGAGAGCCCTGGAAGCCCCAGGAAGCAAGAGTTGGCAGCGACCAGCTGGGTCAGAGAATACCTCTGGGTCAGAGGTTCTAATATTGTTAACTCCAAAGGTAAGAATGAGTAACTGTAACAATTGAAAGCAGAGACTCAAAGAAAGAAAAATGGTTTTTCCACAAGGACTACATATGAATACTGAAGAGAAATGAAGTTATATGAAAAAGAGTCACTATAACATTTTTCAAAATGCACAAGATATTCAGGAATATAGACAAACAGGACAGTTTTGAAAGTAACATATGGAATTAATTACATACCTCAAAAAACCCCAATAAAAAGTAAAAAAATGAAAATTCATGATTTCATATAGAATTGTTTTTGCTCTTTATGTAGAAATGCTTTATTGGCGTTTTAAAATGTTTTCAGTATCATATAGAACTTACTGTATTTAAACAAACTATAAAATGGAAGTTCATAATTTCGTAAAGGGCCCTCTCTTTTTCTTCTGTTCTTTTGTATGTATGTAAAAATGTTCTTTTTTAGTATTTGAGCTCAAAATAAAGAAAATTTCCAAAGGAAAAAAGGACTAATACAGAATAAAGTAAGCAGAATAAAAGAACAATTTGTACACACAATGACAATGATGCAAATTAAAATAACATTAAAAGGTAAACAGAACCAATGCAATACCTAGCCCTGGTCCTAGAGTACAAGGGATAGAACATACTTCCCTCCTTTTAGTAGATGTGGAGAGGGGAGGGAGATTTATAATGTAGAATGCACTGTCAGCTGCAATAGTTTTTCATTTGTTGTGTTTCTTTGTTACAAGAGAAGATTTAATAATGTATGCAGTCATGGGGCTGTGGGGCTGTGGTGGTTTAGATAAGGAAATGCCTAGGTGTAAAAAAGAATTAAAAGTCATAAACAAAAATGAAACAAGTCTGCAAATGTATGTGGGATCAAGAATACAGAGGCTAGAGATATGCACTAGCAGAGGTAGCACAGTAGATAAAGTGCCAGCCCTATATTTGGGAGGATCTGAGTTCAGATCTAGCTTCTGATGCTTTCTCCCTGTGTGACTGAGCAAGTCACTTAATCCCAAATGTCTAACTTTTATTCCTCTTCTGTTTTGGAACCAATATTTAGTACTGAATCTTAGACAGCAAGTAAGGGGTTAAAAAAAAGACTAAAAGGTAACTAGTTGGTATTTTAATACTAAAATCAATAGGTGACTTCCCTACACTTTTGGGGGGAGGTTCCCTCCTCTTGAGTCACAAAGCAAGAGCCTTCCTCCATTTTATCCACTCCCTCCCTCAACAAGGGTTTCTGTTCATTAATAGAAGCTACATCAGCATGGGAATTAAGTCATACTAAGACTACCAGACACAATTTCTAATTCTAAATCTGATACCTACAAAGCATGTGATCCTGGGCAAATCACTTATCATCTCTATGCTGAAGTTTCTCCTTCTAATCACTGGGCTATAGTAAGGAAAGAATTTTGTGAAGCTTAAGACATTAGAGAAATGAGAGCTATAACTGAAACATAGGCTTTGTATTCAGTTACAAAGAAATAAAATACATTCTTTGGTTAGGGAAGGAAAAAAATAAGTTACAGGTCATGACCATGAGCTTGAGGTACTTGGCTTTTTCCAAGACCCAAATAAAATCCCATCTTTGTCAAGAAGTCTTTCCTGAAAAGATTTGAAAACCAAGCAAGACTTAGAAAAAGTCACAAAATGTAAAATAAATAATTTTGATTACATCAAATTTAAAAGTTTTTGTACAAACAAAACCAATGCAACCAAAATTAGAAGGGAAGTAACAAATTGGGAAACAATCTTCATAACAAAAACCTCTGACAAAGGTTTAATTACTCTAATTTACAAAGAGCTAAATCAATTGTACAAAAAAAATCAAACCATTCATTCTCCAATTGATAAATGGGCAAGGTACATGAATAGGCAATTTTCAGTTAAAGAAATCAAAACTATTAATAAGCACATGAAAAAGTGCTCTAAATCTCTTATAATCAGAGAGATGCAAATCAAAATAACTCTGAGGTATCACCTCACACCTAGCAGATTGGCTAACATGATAGCAAAGGAAAGTAATGAATGCTGGAGGGGATATGGCAAAGTGGGGACATTAATTCATTGCTGGTGGAGTTGTGAATTGATCCAACCATTCTGGAGGGCAATTTGGAACTATGCCCAAATGGCAATAAAAGACTGTCTGCCCTTTGATCCAGCCATAGCACTGCTGGGTTTGTACCCCAAAGAGATAATAAGGAAAAAAACATGTACAAGAATATTCATAGCTGCGCTCTTTGTGGTGGCAAAAACTTGGAAAATGAGGGGATTCCCTTCAATTGAGGAATGGCTGAACAAATTGCAGTATATGTTGCTGATGGAATACTATTGTGCTCAAAGAAATAATAAAGTGAAGGAATTCCATGGAGACTGGAACAACCTCCAGGAATTGATGCAGAGTGAAAGAAGCAGAAACAGGAAAACATTGTACAAGGAGATGGATACACTGTGATACAATCAAATGTAATGGACTTCTCCATTAGTGGCAATGCAGTGATCCTGAACAACCCGGAGGGATCCATAAGGAAGACCACTATCCACATTCAGAGGAAAACTGTGGGAGTAGAAACAGAGAAGAAAAACAACTGCTTGATTATTTGGATTGAGGGGGATATGGTTGGGGATGTAGACTCCAAATGACCATCCTAGTGCAAACATCAACAACATGGAAATAGATTCTGATCAAGGACACAAATAATACCCAGTAGAATTGTGCATCAGCTACAGAAAGGCAGGGGGAAGGGGAGGGAGAAATGGAATATGACTTTTGTAACCAAGGAATAATGTTTAAAATTGACCAAATAAAAAAAAATTTTTTTAAAGAAGTCTTTCCTGATTCCCCTTAATGCTAGTATCTTTTTCTATCTTTCCTCTGTTGTAATTTATCCTATGTATATCTTGTTTATTGCCAGTTGTTTGTATGTTGTCTCTAGACTATAAGCTCCTTGAAGGCAAGATCCCTGTCTTTATGTATACACTCAGGGCTTGGAATAAATGGCTGGCACAGATTAGGAATTTAATAACTGCTTGTTGACTGATGACTAAAGGGTTAATTTCTGATGTTATTAATTACATTTAGAGGGAGACATTAATAAACTCTAGAGGCAGTTAGGTGTGCAATGGTTAGAGGACTGGGCTTGGAGTCAGGAAGACTCATCTTCCTAAGGAGTGGAAATCTGGCCTTAGACATTTACTAACTATGTGATCCTGGGAAAGTCATTTCATCCTGTTTGCCTCAATTTCTTCATCTATAAAATGAGCTGGAAAAGGAAATGCCAAACGACTCTAGTATTTTTGCCAAGAAAACCTCAAACAGGGTCATAAAGAATCAGGCACAATAGAAAAATGACTAGATAACCATAATGAAAAATAAACTATAATATATCATAGTCCTCTGGATGCAGTTTGTACTCCATAAAGATGGCTAGTCTTTGGGAAATTACCTAACCACAAAAGGGAAGGGAAAGGAAAGGGATCAAAGGAGACAACTGAGATGGGAAATTTTGCCAAGAAAAGTAGAAGAAAAAAAAAAGATGTGAGTATCATAATTAGCCACGGGTAACAATTCTCCCTCTCCCTCTAATTCTGACAGAAAAAAATCAACTAGCCTAAAGGAACATTAAGTATTTGCCCCTAAATGAAAACATGGTTTCAATATGAATTCCAGGAGAGATTAAACTAAAGTAGAGGGAGGAAGGGAGGAATGGAGGGAGAAAAGAGACACAAAGAGGCAGAGATACAAAGAGAGAGACAGAGAAAGAGAGGAGGGAGGGATGAAGGAAAAGAGTCAGACAGCATTTATTAAACACCTACTATGTACTAAACATTGTGCCAACCCTAGGGAGTCACAGAAAGGCAAAAAATACAGTCTAGTCCTCTTTACACTAATGATACTGGTAAGGGTCTTCCAACACTGAAATTTTATGATTCTGTGATAACATCTATAGTTCCTCCTACCTCATGGGTTGTCATAAAGCTCAAATTAATTCATTTATATGAACAAATATGAATTATTATTATTATAATTTCATTTTATCTGTCTTCCTGATCCCCTATAAGCTGTGATGTATGCTAAGCAAAACAATAAAAGGGTTTGTTTGATTTTTTAACCTTTTTTGTCTTCTCTCTGGGAAATAGTCCATGAAAACGTAGCTGTGATAACCAAGCTAGCTAGGTATATCACTCACTGGGTGCAGGATGGGAATGATGCTTGGAACTGGGTAACTTCTGACAGCCTGCTTAGGAAGAGATCATATACATGAGGCAGGTTCACAGATATGAATGGAAGTGAGCTTTGAACATATTCTCACCATCCATCTTTTCCAGGCTAAGTGGACTATGATATTAGAATCAATAATGTTATGGTAATACAACAGAAGCAGGTTTTAAATTAAATCTTCCAAGCTTTCGAAACTATAAGATCAAAGACTTATATGGTGGTAAGCTTAGGAAGGGTGGGTAGATACCTCAAAATATAGTGCCTTTTGGACAAAACCTACTTTTATGGGAATATTCTTATAAAACCAGCAGAGATGGTGAGGGTTATAGTATAAGATATAATCTATTCCAGGAACAAAGACTATATTATCACTTATGACTCAAAAGGTTCTTTTAATTTAGTATTTTTAAGGAATATGTGGGGCTTTTGCTTAAGATAGACCATAAGTAAACATATAAAAGGGACATCTCTCCACTCTTGGATTATCTTGGGAGTTATTTCTAAAGTGGCTATTTTGCTACTGCATTAGTCGTATGCTTCTGCCTAAGCAAAGTTTAGAAGGAAATCATCAAGCCAGCTAGTAAAAGATGAGGGGCCAAATGTCTTGGCAAGTTAGCCACATCATCGTATAAGTAAAATCTTTTTATGTGTTGGAAAGATATGTATTTAGCATAGAAAAAGTTTTAATAAATAATGAATGGTTTTTGGAAGATATTTAGCACTTGATTCAGTAACTCTAAAAATGCAGTTTTATATAGTTCCATTTTTACTTATGTCTTTTGCTTAAGAGCACACAAAGAGGAAAAATGGAAATGCAGAAGTTACTTTTTAAAGATTTGAGCCGAGTTATAAATTCCAGGGTCAACAGAATAATGCAAGTGGTATGAGCCCCACTAGGGCATAAGGCAGCTTTTTTGCAATAGGTATTACAGAAATCTGATATTTCCGTTGATTTTTCTTAATGATAGCCTCATTATCAAACTCTTTCTAATTTTGGTTGCCTCTCAGAAAAGCATCCAAGGGCAAAAGCTACTTTATAAAATAAATAAATAAAGTAAAATAAAATAAGTAAAATAGTTTCTGAACATGTGTCATAAAATATAAGAATGGGAGTTGTCAAGGTTTAGAAGCTGAGGGTCTGTACTCAAAAAGGAAAGTGAATAGCTGGTTTTAGAACTATACTGCTAGTTAAGAGAGTGCTTAAGGATGGGATTTGCATTTCTGAATCAATCTTTAAGGTATAGGAATGTTGGACCAGAGATGGAGTAGACCTAATGAGGACTAGCAAAATATCTCTTGCCTGAAATTTTAAAGATCTGGTCAGAGGAGTTTTAAATTAAAAATGGAGAGAGAGGGAGAAAACTCCCCATAAATATTTACCCAGTCTGATGCTAGAGTATCAGATAGAAGTATATAAAATATACGGAGAAAAAAATTCCTGAAAAAGATCAGCAATTCATAGGAGATTATCTGAGAGTCAGGGATATAACTCACAGTCTCCTGTGTTTACATGCAAATGAATAGGGAAAACTAGAAATCTTAATATAAGAAAGTCATTGAAACCTAATGGAATATAACCCAAGGCTAGAAAAAAAATACTAGGAAAGGACATCTCTTATTCAAAAGGAATAAATTCACCAAAAATTGGGAAGGCAGACTATAGCCACATATTAAAAGCATAGAGAAAACCCATGAACTTGAAGAAAGATGCACAGAGGACAGCATCTGGATGATAATAAATGAAGACAGAAAAGTGACATTGTGGTCAGAGTATACTATAGACCACCAGGTCAAAAGAAAGAAATAGATGATAAACTACTGAGCAGTTCTGGCACCATGACAAAATATGGCAATGGGTTAGAGGACTTCAGCTATCTTTGTCTGCTGGTATTCTCTTTGAGCATCTAGGTGGCACAGTAGATAAAGAGTGACAGACCTAGAGGCAGGAAGATTCATCTTTCTGAGTTTAAATCAGGCCTTGGACACTTAGTAGCTGTGTGATCCTGGGCAAGTCACTTAACTCTGTTTGTCTCCTGTAAAAATTAAAATTAATGTATAATAGTTAAAATATTTTATAAGATTTATTAATGATCACTAGAAATATCAAATAAAAAGGTAACAAAATAAAACCACATGCTCATAGCTAATCTACCTGTTCAAACAGCTTGTTCCACCAATGTCCCAACCAGGAAGGAAAAAGAGGGAGACCAGAAACCCTATTCAATTTATTCACTGTCTATGTCAGCATGTAACAACAGGAAGTTAGTGGGCTTCTAGGAAATGTAGTTCAAAGGGACAAGATTTCCAATTACACACTCCATTTCTCCATCTGTAAAATGATCTGGAGAAGGAAATGGCAAACCACGCCAGCATCTTTGCAGAGAAAACCCCAAATGAGATGATGAAGAGTCTGACACAACTGAAATAACTGAATGCAATAAAAATTCTCTCTGCTGAGAGCAGGAAAAGGATCATTTTTAGTTGTCTTGACTGCTTTGCCCAGAGTTCAATCACATAGGGAAGCACTTGAGAAATGCTTGTTGATTGCTGCTAGATTAAATGATATGAGGTCTGATGACCACAGTATAAAATTCAGAGGGGCTGAAATGCATGGAAGGTGAGGCTGGAGAAAGGAGGACATGTAATTGAAAAGCTTCTGACTAAAACTTTTCAAAGAATTCAGAGAATGGTCCGATAGTGTCCCAAGGTGATCCAGGAAGATGTGGGTTCAAATCTTGCCTCAGGCATCGACTATGTGGTCCTAGGATCAATTCATTTAAAGTCTCTAAGCCTCAGGTTCCTCATATTTTAAATTACAAGGTTGGCCTTGATAGCCTCTAAAATCCTTTCCAGCTCTAAATCTATCATCCGAATGCTAGGATACTAACGAAAAATTGTGTGTTCTTTTAGGACCCAGAATTTTAATTTAACTGGCAATTCTCCAGTTTCTACTCTGTGAAAAGCACTATGACCTAATGCTAATGATGAGAGGTGGAGACGAGGGTACATTACAGGGAGGCATTTTTCAGTACATCACCAAAATAAAAAAGCAAAAAAACAAACTTGTTCCCAATCTGAGCTGTCCAAATGTGACATGGGCTTCTTCTGGAATTAGGGAGTTGTCAGACAAAAGAGGTCTTCAAAGCGGAGGCCTCATAAACAATTTCCAGGAATCTAGTAGAAAAGATTCCTATCCAGGTAGAAATGAGACTAGATGGACACAGAGGTCTTGCCAACTCAGCTTCTGTAAAGGGTGTAGTGCGCTCGGAAAATGTTAAGTACATAATAGCATGCTAAGTCTAGTGATTCAGAGGCCACTGCAATTTAGCCAAGGGAGAACAGAACTCTTTGAAGTAGGAAGAATGACATGAGGCATAGAGCCAAGGTGACTCACCACCCTCTTTCAGGAAGAAATCCAGGGAAGGTCACAGCTGTCTTCAAAATTTGAACTGGATAAATTTATCTCAGATGTGAATCGCCTCACTTTTGCTGGTTGATGTCCAGGTAGCTATGAGTTTTTTAATGTAATCCTTGAAACTACAGAATCATGAATTTTATTGCCTACTGAAAAGTGTCAGACGGTAACTTTTCAACTATACCTCACTCCCACTCAAAGGAGAGCAAGAAAGTGAGATCAATAAGGAACAGGAGCTTGGGGATCTGGTGTTACCTTAAACACAGGCTGACTGACCCGGATACATTCTAGTTGGAATCTTAGCCAAGTATAAGTCTCCTTTTCAATATAAAATCTGACTGCAGGAAAAATATGCCCTGGTTGAAGGAGTAGATTTCTCCAAAAATAAGTCAGACATTTCTAAGGTAAATGGGCAATGAAACTGAATCTTCTTATTCTAATATCCGTCCAAGAGGCTCTTAAAATATTGCGCTCCCAGGGGACAACGTATTTTTCAAGTGCTGGGATTTTGGACAGCAAGTTATCTGCCTTTCTTTCCTAAAGCTGATCTTTGAGAGCTCAAGGTGAAAGAATAATGTCTCTCCTTTCAACTGAAATTACACTTTTTGTATGAGCTACCCAAGGGCTGTAGGGATTACACATTCTGCATCCTATTTTACAGTCTAATCCTATAATTGTTTAAAGTGTTTTCTTCTGATGCTCCCAATATTTACTTTAAGCATTCATGACCACAGTCCCCTTTTTAAATACAGAAGGGGGGGGGGGGCAGCTGGGTAGCTCAGTGCATTGAGAGTCAGGCCTAGGGGAGGTCCTAAATTCAAATCTGAGTTCAGATACTTCCCAGCTGTATGACCCTGGGCAAGTCACTTAATCCCCATTGCCTAGTCCTTAACAATTCCTCGGAACCAATACAAAGTATTGCTTCCAAGACAGAAGGTATGGGTCCTTAATAAATAAATAAATAAACAAACATATAAATAAATAAGTGAGCAGACAAACAAATGAACGAATAAATAAATAAATAAATGAATGAATGAATGAATAAATAAATAAATGAATGAATAAATGAATGAATGAATGAATGAATGAATAAATAAATAAAGGAACAAGAAAATAAATAATTAAATAAAGGAATTAATGAATGAATGAATAAATGAACAAACAAATAAATTAGCAGATAAATAAACAAATAAATAAATAAATGAATAAATAAATAAATACAGAAGAGGCAACTAGGTGGCATAAAGTATTGATTTGGGAATCAGGAAGTCCTGAGTTTGGATTGTGGGTTTAAAAATTAATCTTCAATAACTATTATATTTTTTAAAGTTTTATTAATAATAACTAAAGTGAAAAAACTACCTGAACTCAGCCCAGTTAGAAGTAAAAGAGAGCATGGGAGGAATTACAACCAACTTTAGAACCATTATGCAAACGTGAAGAGGCAGGAAAAGGGGAAAAGATTCTAGGTAATACAGAAAGGAATTTGGGGTAATATAGTTTTAGGGGTTCAAGAATTTCTAACTATACAGGATCCTGCCTCAGAAATTTACTAGCTTTGTGACCCCGCATGAGTCATAGAACCTCTCAGCTTCAGTTTCCTCATCGGCAAAGGGGAATAGTAATAGCAGTCATGTCTCAGAGTTCTGAGGATCATGTGAGATAATGTGTGAACTATTTTGCAAACCTTAAAGTACTAGCTGATATGAATTCTCCCATTAATGTTCTTTAAGGGGAGAGATTGTTTTTGCCTTTCTGCCTATCCCTAGGTGGCACAGATTAAAACCTTAGTAAATATTTGTTGACTGCCTACTAATTTAAGCACTTAATTAATGTTTTCTAGTTCTTTGATCGATCATATAAATCTGACACATTTTGCTTTCTATCAATAAATTACCTGGGTAGTTCAGATAAGGATAAAGATGGTGTAATTCTAGAAAAAGGAAAAAAAAACCAGCAATTTGCCTGAAAATTCAATTGAAGCAACATATACTGAGAACTAACTATGCAGGGAGCACTCTTCAAGAATCTTTCAATCACTATCTTCCTATTCTGATGCCTCAAGGTCACAAGGAATGAATGAAGGAATGATGAATGATAAAGCTTTTAAATGTTTTCTTTGTTCCAAGCACCAAGCTGAATGCAAGGGACACAAATACAGCCAACCAAGATGGTTTCTGGCCTCACAGAACATACATCCTAATGGAGAACCACCCAAAAGGTCAGGAACAAGATGATAGCCTTGGTGTGGTCGCTATGTGGGCTTGGTTCTTAAGGGAAGGGGGTAAAGAGATTTTTCAGGTGTAGAGTCAACACTAGCAGAACTCAAGGTCTTGTAGGTCCTACCAAGCTGAGAAGAGAACAGAGCCGGTGATGGACCGTGCATTTGTTGTCCAAGAACCAGAAAGCTAAACTAAGTTCCGAGAGGCTAATCACCACAAAACTAGACACCAAATTTGGGGGGCCAGGAGGAAACCCTGTAATTTGCATGTTACATACATAACCCAGATTTATAAATATGGTTCTTAACCTTTTTTGTAAAAGAATGGACCCCTCTGGGAGTCTGGTGAAGTCTATGGACTTCTCCGAATATTTCTAAATAATGTAAGGAAATGGTAAATTTCAGTTAGAGGTTGGTTAAAAATAAAGAGGTAATTCTTTTTCCCCATCTAAGTTCACAATATCCCTGAAATCTCTCCATGGACTCTGGGGGAAGCTATGAACCCCAAGTTAAGAACCCCAGGTATAAAGAGTCTGCAATTTATATCAGTGTCTCAGGTACCTACTCTCAATAAAATCACAGAACCTTTAAGTTCTGAAGTACATGCATGGCACTGTGCTAGACATGGGGAGAAATATTAAGATCAATAAGAAATGGGGAGGTTAGGTGGCTCAGTTGGTAGAAAGTCAGGGCTGGAGACAGGAAGTCCTGGGTTTGAATCTGACTCAGACATTTCTCAGCTATGTGACACTGGGCAAGTCATTGAACTCCAATTGCTTAACACTGGAATTGAATCTTAGTATAAATTCTAAAACAGAAGGTAAGGATGTAAAAAAATAATAGTATAATAGAATTTATACAGCACTTTAAGGTTTTTTTACAAATATTATCTCATCCTATCCCTACAACAACCTTAGGAGGCAGGTGATATTATTATTCCCATTTACAATTCAGGAAACTGAGGTAGACAGAGGTTAAGTGATATACCCATGGTTACACCGCTAGTAAGTGCCTGAGGTAGGACTTGAACTCAGGTCTTCCTGACTCTTAAGACCCACATTCTATCTCCACTGAACTACCTAGCTATTGAGCCAAAGATTCTGGCAAGTTGGTTTTTTAATAACTGGTAAAGTAGCGAGTTAAGGTAAGATAAAATAAAATAAAACTGCCTTCACAATATATTTTGAGCAATGTAAGGTTGGATGCTTCGAGGACATAGAGTACTCATTCAAAATAGTCTACTTAGCACCATCCTTTGCTGCATCTTCTCCATGGAATGAATAATGCAGAAAGAACCCGAAAATCCTTGGCTTGCCCATTTTACCCATTGCAAAATACCCCAATCATAAGAAATGCTCTCATTTAAACCTGATAAGAGACATTGCCTTCCTGAACTTCCCTTCTTAGTCTCACACTTGATCTGAATCAGAATAACACTCTTCCTAGATTGCTAGTTCTGTATAACTGCAAAGCTAATTGTCTTCTACCAATAACTCCTATTCTTTAAATTAAAAAATTAAATTTAAATTTAGAAAATGGTTCAGAAATGTAACTAAATTTTACTAAAAGGTGTATGTCATTAATAAAAATATTCTTGAAGCCAGGGACAAATGCAGAACTCTATGAGAACTAGAGAGCTCTCTTGAGGCTCATCAGGATCCACTAACCAACTCTACTCAGTCAGTGATGAAGTCACTCAAGCGAGCCATCATCCTGGCCATATTCTTCTATCTTATCCATAAAGATATTGTAAGAAATCAGGAGAGCAGTACAGGACATGGAAAGTGTGCCAGGTTGGCAGGCAGATGCCGTCTGGGTTCAAACCATGGCTCTATCACTTATTACCTGGATGAGCTTGGCTAACCACATTAAATTTTATCATTTTCTTTTATCGATGACTTTGATAAAGGCAGAGACTTTATCAAATAAAAAGCTTATCAAATTTTCAGGTGACAAGAAGCCAGGATGAATAGCAAATATGCTGGTTGATAGAGTTAAGATCTTAAACAGATGAAGCCAGAACACTGAGCTGAATCTGGTAAGATGAAATGCAGTTAAAATCAATGTAAAATCTTATACTTGAAAACCAAAAAATAAGCTTAATAAGAACAAAATATGGGAGGCATGGTTAGACTAGAAAAGATCTGGGGGTCTTAGTGAACTGCAAGTTTAAGAGGGGATAGCAATGTGATGTGGCAGCCAAAACAAAACAAAAACAAAAATCTTCAATCCTGAGAGGCATTAAGAGGGACGGATTGTAAAACTGTGGTGGCAAGAACTGGACTATAAGGAAAGCCAAACACCACAAAACAGATGCTTTTGAACTGTACTGAGAAGACTTTTGAGAGTCTCGTGGGCAGAAAGGAGATCAAATTAGCCAATACTTAAAGAAATTAAATTAGATTATTCACTGGAAGGTCAAATACTAAAGCTGAAACTTAAATGCTTTGGCCACATAATGAGAATACAAGATACATCGGAAATGAATGGTCTGAGACTAATTTCTAGATTTATAACCATGCAGAGGTGAGTTGGCAATGAGAAAATATGAACTTGTTCCCAGTTGAAGAGCATCATCAAAGGGACATGAAATGTTGCTTTCCTGGGGGTATATCTCACTGTATTCTTTGATATTCCTCTTCCTCTAGCATAGGCTGGAATTTAGGTTATCTAGAACGAAAGGCATCGGCTTACTTATGGCCTCATCCAATTCTGGCCATAAAAAGTATTTAGATTCCATGCTGTTCAATGGATGCGTCATTCTCAATTGTTTTCTCTTACTCTGCCTACCTTTCTAGGGCAGCCATTCCCTCAGAGGCAAAACCTGGACATCTTCACAACTCTAAGGGTTTGGTCAGTCAACAAGCACTTATTGTGTGCCAGGAACTGTGCTAAGCACTTGGAAAACCAAAAGAAAGAAGAAAAATAGAGAGGAGAGGGAAGGATTGAGGAAGGAAAGAAAGAAGAGGAAAAAGGGAACAAAAACCATTCTCTGGCTTCAAGGAACAAACATTCTAATATACTTTTCATTTTGTGAAAATTATCTTTGCAACCTACAGAAGTAGCTTGGGGTTTATTGATCTACATGTCAGAAGCAGAGACAGAGGATGATGCAGAAATCCATTACAGAGAAAGGAATGACAATAGCCCTTCCTCATTTTTTTTATATGAGTTTGAAACGAGTTAAATGGAGAAGTATGGGGAACTGTTCAATCTTTGTTCAAACTAATAAAGTAGTTTCTGAATAGTTCTGGGTCCTCTCTGTCATCTTAATATTAAACCCAGGCAAAAGGCTTCTCCCTTCATTAATTTTTTTCTTCCCAAGGAAAAAAAAAAGGTTTTAGTTTAACTCATTTATTTTATAGATGAGGAAACAGAGACTCCAAAGTAATTGACTCCATGGTCAATTCATGACAAAGTCAGAATTAAAACTTTGGGCTTCTCTTCCCTCTACTCCATAGTGTCACCTATCACTCACTTGGCATTATGGATAAGAAGCTAGATTTGGAGTCAAGAAGACAGAAAGATATGAATGAAATCTTGCCTCAGACACTTGTGATATAAGTCATATAAGATCTTCCTTATCCATAAAATGGGGGTAATACTGCACCCACAAACCACAGGGACATCAAATGTGATAACATAGAAAATACTTAATAAACTTTTTTTCTTGTTAAGGCATTTCTGATTTTAAATGACTCCATTTGGGGGTTTTCTTTGCAAAAAGAATGAAATGGTTTGCCATTTCCTTCTACAGCTCATTTTTTTCCGAAAGAGAACCTGGGGCAAACAGCTAAGTGACTTGCCCAGGGTCACACAGTTAGTGTCTGAGACCAGATTTGAACTCATGAAAAAGAGTCTCCCTGATTCCTGGCCTAGTATTCGATCCACTATGCCACCTAGCTGCTCCCTATGTGACAGAGGCTGGCACATAAAAAAAGTGCCAGGCTGAAGAGTACGTGGAACTTGATCACCTAAAAGCTCTATATAAAATGCTAGCTATAATTACTATCTGGAAGCAACTTCCAGACATAGGGCCTCTGGAGGAAATAACCAGCCTGTGCCTTATATATTCAATCTATTCCAGTGAAAAAATATATCACCAGCCATGAGATTATGACCAAGGCACCATTCCCACCTAGTAGCACTTTACCTTAATTGCAAGCAAAACATTTCTAGGGAATGAAATAGCCATTGAGTGCAGGGATGCCTAACTTATAAAAGTGAATACATGAAATTTCACCTAGGCAAATGCAGCTGCTGTAAATGTGCCTTTGCCTCCTGATAGGGCTGGTTTTGTTAGATGGGTTGAGATGCAGTCAGAAGAATAGTGTCCAGTATTAGGGAGCTGAAACGACAGCCCTGAGGCACTAGGCTCCGGGTCTGACCACATGTGAGGCAGGTTTGGGTATCCCATGACAAGGACATCGTTCCACTTCATAGTATCCAGAAGAGGGTAACCAGTATGCTTAAAGGCCTTGATATCAAACCAATTGAGGACCACTTGAAGTAGCTGGTGATTTTTTTAATGGGGAAAAAGTGGGGAATTCAGAATGAGAGAAAAGACATAAAATCTTTCTCCAAATATCTAATAAATAAAATAAATAATAGCAATCACTGGCTTTCATAGAGCTTTAAGGTTTGCAAAAGGATTTATATATATATAATTATATAATTAATACATATATTAATTTATATAGATCAATGCATATAATAATGCATATACTAACACATGCATTAAATATTATACCTATATTAATTCACATGTATTAATACATGACAAATTCATATACATATTGGTATTAGTCATATGTATTAATTAATTGCATGTATTAATTAATAATTCACATAATTAATTGATTCTTACAACAACCCTGTGAGACAGGAGCTATTATCATCCTCATTTTACACATAAAGAAACAGGCACAGAGAAGATAAGTTGAATTGCCCAGGATCACACAGGTAGCAAGGGTCTACCTTGAGATCTGAACTCAGGTCTTTTTGACTCCATGTCCCCAGTAGTCTACCTATGGTATAGCCTATTTGTTCTCAACTCATTTTATATGTTCCCAAGCAAAAAAAAAAAAATAGATGAAATGGGTAGAAGACAGAGAGATGCATATTTTGCCTTCATATATGAAAAAGTCTTTATTTTTTAAAAATCACAAGGTCATGTAAATGCTCATTTTGTTATTAGCATAATTTCTGACATATATTAGGCACTTAATAAATGCTTATTGATCAATAGATTTATTGGTGCAAATCAAAGACAGCTACTTGAAAAAGTGCTTGACCTATCTAGATGGCTTCAATGATTTCATATGCACAGACAGAAATTAATTAGGTCTTTGCCATTAGAAAGTGACCAAATAAGGACATTCCCAAATGAAGAGATGATATTTTATTTAGAAATCTGATTCTGAGCTCAAAACAACTCACCTTGCCTTTACTACAAAGGTTTTTTTATAAGTTTCATGCAAACTAAATCAAATGCACATCAAAACATCAACCAGAAAACAGTCTTTAGGATTAAGTATCCAGAACATTTTGGAAAACAGTTGGGCTGCTTATAAACAAGGCCTATCATTATAAATTCATAGTCATTAGACTATTGCACTGTGAACTCTTCTGGTGCCTGGGCATGAAGTACTTGGGGATGACCTACATCCAATTAAATTTTCCTGGGAAATGACAGAGTTGATCAAGGCCAGCACTCTGTGCTACAAACCGCTGGCCTCTGACTCTCACGGGAGGCCCCATGAAACCTGACTCTTCCCCAAACGGAACTAAAAAGACACAGGACATCATTCATACTGTTATTAAGCTCTGTGGCATCATATATTAATGGGTAGTGATGGCCTTTCTACATTGGTATGGCAGGTAACTGCCTCTATAGTAAAATATGAGAGGACGCTACCAAGCCTCATCTACAACCCCCCCCATCCCTCCCTACATTCCAATATTTCCCCCATACTCATTTTCTTGGGTTACAATAGTTTTCTAGGATTCTCCTTGTAAAAAAGAATATCCAGGAAGCATAGCATACTAAATGAGGCAAGGTCTCATTATATCTAGCCAGTCCCAGATCTGAGTCTACTCTTCTGCCCATTCTCACTCCATGATCTAAAAACTGTAATCAATAAAGGATCACCCTGGTGCAAATATTAATAGTATGGAAATAGGTCTTGATCAATGACACATGTCAAACCCAGTGGAATTGGGCATCAGCTACTATGGGAAGGGGTTTGGGGGAGAGGAGAGAAAGAACATGAATCTTGTAACCATGGAAAAATATTCTAAATTAATTAAATAAAAATTTCCAAAACTTGGGGGGAAAAATTAAATCTGTAATCAAATCAAAACTACAACTGAGTCTGGAAAAATCTTATCAAATGACTTCTCTGTTGTCCCACTTAGCATCTTGGTGACTAAAGCCAAATAAACTTTCCATTTTTCTCTATTAGGTAACAACTATAATCTGCTTAGCTTTTCCCCATTAGATGCATACCTATTATGTTTTTAGTTCTTTGCTAACAAAAAAAGTGTCATTATGACTATTTTAGGGAATATGGGAATTCTCTTTCTATCTTAATCCACTCACCATAGATGTCCCCTAAGCATCTATCTTTGGCCACCTTCTCTTCTCCCTCTAGACTTTCAAATTTGGTGATATCAGTTTTGTTGGATTAAATGATCATCTTTCTGCATATGATGCTGAGACCTCTTTATCCAACCCTTATATCTCTTCTAACCTCTAGTCTCTCATCACTGTCTATTAGACTCTTGAACTGGTTGGTCAGTAGACATTTTAAACTCATATCCAAAACAGAACTCATTACCTTCCCCCACAAAACCCTCCTTCTGAAACTTCCCTGTTACTACTGAAGGCATCATCAGGTTCACAACCTAGGCTGCGTTTATCCCACATATGCAAGTCCTTATTAACTTTTGCTTTTTTTTTTTTAACTTTTTAACTTTGCAACAATTCTTCTGTCCTCTGACACAATCACCACCCTAGTACAGACCTTCATCACTTCACACACCTGGATTATTTCAATAGCCCATTTGTTGGTTTCCCC
Organism: Monodelphis domestica; assembly: GCF_027887165.1. Taxonomy (NCBI): domain Eukaryota; kingdom Metazoa; phylum Chordata; class Mammalia; order Didelphimorphia; family Didelphidae; genus Monodelphis; species Monodelphis domestica. Next base: position 337,837,983 of record NC_077228.1, read on the forward strand.
ATCTCAATTCTCTCTCCATTCCAGGCCATCCCTCCATTCATCTGCTAAAGTGATCTTCCTAAAATACAGGTCTCATTGTGTCACCTCCCTGCTCATAAACCCTAATGGCTCCCTATTGCATCCAAGAATAAATGTAACGTTCACTCTTTGATCCTGAAAGTACATCAAAGCTTCCTGTTTCCAGTATTCTTCACCTTTAGCCCACTCCACATGCCTTACATTCCAATAATGGTCTTCTTGCTGTTCCTGTAATATGACATTATCACCTTATCAGGTTCTCTACTTTTTATGATGTGATCTTTGATATTTGGACTGTTCCATTTTGAACTTATTGTGATATATGGAGTAAGAGGCTATTCTGAACCTAATTTCTGCAAAATTAAAGTTCTCCTTGAAGTTCTTATCACATAGAATTCTTCCCCAAGAAATTTATGTTCTCCAATTAATTGAACACTGGGTTATTGAGTCTGACTGTTTGTAATCTTCTTTATCTAGTCTGTTCCCCTGATTTTTTCTGTTTTTAAATAGTACTAAATATTTTGGATGATTATTACTTTCTAATACAATTTGATATAGGGAAGTGCTATTTCCTGTCATTCCCACTTTTGCCTTTTCTTTTCTTTTCTTTTCTTTTCTTTTTTAATACCTTTACTTACTATCTTAGAATTGCTACTAAGTATTGGTTCCAAGGCAGAAGAGTGGTAGGCAGTTGGGGTTAAGTGACTTATCCAGAGACACATACCTAGGAAGTGGCGAGGCCACATTTGAAGTGGCCAGTCCTCCTGAGCCACCTAGCCACCCCTACTTTTTTCCACATTATTTCTCTTGAGAGCTTGTTCCTCCAAAAGTAGATGTGAAGCAATTTTTGCTAAATTAGAAAGTAGCTAAATAATGACATCCCCAAATGATGCTACAATATTTAATTTAGAAGCCTGACTCTGAGCTCAGGACAACTATGTTGCACATCTTTAGTACAAAGCTTTTTTTATAAATTTCTTTTATATAGAAATTTATATATATGTATATATATAAATAAAATTTATAAATTGTTATAGTTATGCCCTCCCAGACTAGTTAAAGAAAGGGAGTCACTTAACCCCAAATGCCTATCCCTTGTCATGTTTTAGCCTTATAACCAATACTTAGTATCAATTCCAAGAAGGAAGGTAAAAGTTTAAAAAAAGAAAATATCAGATATCAGTAGGAATGAAGGGAGGATGGCACTTCACAACCTCAAATTATATTAGAAAATGGTAATCAATCAAAATTTTTGGTACTATTTAAAAACAGAAAAGGCTAGTGGAACAGACTAGATAAGGAAGAATTAGAAAGTCAAACTCAATAACCCAGTGTTCAATTAATTGGAGAACATAAATTAATTGGGGAGGAATTCTATTTGACAAGAACTAGGGAACTGCTAAATAAACTCATATAACACATAAATGACATGGAAAATTACTGGTCCCTAAAAAAATGATGGATGTAAAGAATTCAGAGAAACATGGTGAGACATAGGTGAATTCATACAAAGTGAAGTAAATGGAAACAGGACAACAATAAATACAGTGACTATAACAATATAAATAGAAATAACCCCCAAAATGATACTAAGTGCTACAAAAATATGACCAAGTTTGGCTCCAGAAAAGAAATAGAAAAATTCTCTCCTCTCCCTTCTTCATAAAGGTGAAAAGCCAGAGGTATGGAACATTACATGTATGGTTTGACTTGATTGATATGTTGGTAGGTTTTGTTGAGCTGCTCTTATTGATTTAAAAAAACAAATCTTTGCCACAGGGGGGATAACTAGCTGGACAAGGAGGAAAAAAAAAAGACATTTAGAAATGAAGCTGATATAAAAATGGAGGAGGGGAACTAATTGTTTTAAAAATTATATCAGGCTAACATTATTTTCTCTTTTTAAAAAAAATTTACAAGGCTAATCAGAAAAGCTAATAACTGCTCAGGAAAATGCTGCAAATGTTGGTCACCTGAATTTTAGCAAAGCATTTGATAAAATATTTCATACTATCTTTATGGAAAAGATGGAAATTGAATAGGACAATAAGTGCAGTAAGAAGGATTCAGAACTGAATTCCTATAGTAGTTGCAATAATACTTGGAAAGTACAACAATAATGACAAAAATAGGCACTGAATGCTGTATAATTATAATGAGCAACCTTGGTCCCAGAGAGAAAAAAATTTGCACCTCCCTCTTTATAAAAGTAAAGAAAGAAGCATTTATTAAGGGCCTACTATGCACTAGACACTGTGTAAAGCATTTTACCTCATTTGATCCTTTCAAAAGCCCTGGGAGGCAGATGCTATTATTATCCCCATCATACAGTGGAGGAAACTGAAGCATTCAGAGACTGTGTTGCCCAGTGTTATAAAGTCAGTAAAACTTTAAAGTTTTATGAGTAATGTTTACTAATTTTATTAGTAAAGCTGAGACCACTTTTGAACTCAGATATTCCTGACTCCAGGCCCAATACTCTTCTCCATTGTACCATTTTACTGCCTCCTAAAGTATAAAATAGTTCATCATAAATTATTAATTCAACCATCAAGTAATGCTAGGGAAGAGGCTAGAGAAATTACAATTGGGTAAAAGATTCCAAAAATTATAGCCAAAGAACAAAATCTAAATTAATTTTTTTGTTAGGGGGAGAGAGAGAGACAGACAGACAGAGACAGAGACAGAGACAGAGACAGAGAGACAGAGACAGAGACAGAGAGACAGAGACAGAGACACACACACACACACACACACACACAGAGAGAGAGAGAGAGAGAGAATGAGAACATAGTCTATCATAGCTATATGTATAATTGTAGTAGTAAAAACAATAGCTAGCATTTATATAGTGCATTGTTGCAAAGTGCTTCATTTCATTTTATCTTTACAAAAACTTTGGGAAGTAGGTACTATTATTGTCCCTATTTTACAGGTAAGGAAGCTAATATAGGTTAAATGGTTTTCCTAGAACACACAATTAAGTCTCTGAGATCCAGTTTGCTGGGTCTTCTTCTTCAATCATTTTATTAGCCACATTTATAAGGTGAGATTCTGTTTAGTGGCTATACAGCCTGGAAAAAGACTCCTAAGTGGGCTTAGAAGATGCCACCCATCACAGGACAAAAGTAAAAAGGGTGCCAGGGTCAATGACCCCAAAGAACAGAGGCTTTTGAAAGAGACATATTGGGTTTGCATATAGGTATTGCATTAACATTGCATATTAAAATGGGGTCTCATGGCAGAATCCTCTAAATCCATAATCAACACATTTTTATTCTGACTCTCATGATTTTGATATTGAGGCACTCCCTTCCTAATTTCAGGTTAACTTTATTCTGTAACCTGACTGTTGCCCATGGAAATTTGAAAATTGGGGTTCTAGAGTCTGAGAAAGGAGAAATGTCACAAAGTGGCTCCACTTTCTTTCCCCTTCTCAAAAAATAGGACCCCTAAGTTTCAAATATTTGAGATGTGGCCCATGAAAGGTTCATGAATTTTCTAAATTTTTATCCAGTGATTATACTGGGTTGTCTAGTACAGAACCTCAATGCTTTCTGGAATACTTCAGACCTTGTGCAGCCACAAAGGTAAACAAGTCCTCCCTCTAAGACTTCTCACTTTACTTGCAACAGAAACACTCCATGCTGGCTTACACGTGTTCTATCTCATTCAGGAAGCTGGAGAACTAAGCTAGAGTTAACTCTACATAAACACTTTTGATCTGATTTCCTTTTTTTAGCCAGGAACCTCAATGGTAAACAAAAATAAAATAAAAAATGCCTGCCAATTTCTGTGGTTCACTGCTCCCTGATGTCATGCCAAATCTTCATTCCAAATCTATAAGCTGATAAATCATCAATGTCTGTCTTACTGACCATCGTACAAAAGACTTCGGCTCCCAATTCTCAGAAAAATAAATGGCTTTCTTTTCACCAAGACCTAGAGTAATGAAACCTGCCGTGACCTGTTGTACAGTCATATTCTTCTTCAAGAAACCATTTGGCACTAGGAGAAGGCTCTTTGCAGTATTCCTTAAGAGTCCAAAGCTGATCTGATGGGTGGCAGCAAAATTAGTTTTTAGCCAGGAATTTTTCAAACTCCTTGAGTTGAACCATAGAAAGTCACCCACCTCAGTCAGCCCTGAAAACTGCTCAGACTCAGAATCCTGGGCTTTCTTCAAGAGTCAGTTGAAACATCACCTACTGCTGAAGCCCAGTTAGGTCTCAGGTCTTCCCAATTCTGTACAGCCTTTTGTCCCCTACTTGCCTCATGTAGATACACACACAAGTAGTATCCAAATATCATATTCCAATAATCTCCAGCAGGATGTCCACCACAAACATGGCAGAGTAGAAAGAAAGCTGCATTTGGAGACATACATAAAAAGCTCAGTTCACAGCTCTATCACTAAGAGTATGATCAGAGGCAAAAAATTCAACTGTAAAAAGGGGGAATTTGGATCTTGAACTGGGAACCATGAACTTTAAAAAAAATATTCTGATCGTATTTCACAATAGCTGGTTTTCTTTGTAATCCAATATATTTTATTTTATACATTTTAAAACATTCTGAAAAAGGGAAAAGAGATTTTACCATATTGCCAAAGAAGCTGGTCTGTGACACTAAAAAAAGATTAAGAACCCCTGGGCTGGATGATCTTGAGGCTCTCTTCTGTTCTAACTCCTAGAGTACCAGGATTTCTACTCTCTATCCATATCAAAAACTGCAAAGGGAATGAGACAATTAGGTTGTCCTAGCATATATCTTGATGGCACAGTGTATAAAATGCCAATCAGAGAGTCAAGAAGATTCATCTTTCTGAGTTCAGATCTAGCCTCTGAGGACACTTAATTGCTATGTGACTCTGGGCAAGTCATTTAAGCCTTATTTATCTCAATTTCCTCATCTAAAATGAGAAAGATGTGTGTGTGTGTGTGTGTGTGTGTGTGTGTGTAATATATATATATATATATATATATATATATATATATATATATATATATATATATATATATATGCTAGAGAAGGAAATGGAAAACCACTTTAGTATTTTTTGCCAAAAAAAACCTAAATGGAGCCAACAAGGAGTTGTACACAACAGAAAAGACTGAACAATAAGCACATATCTAGGTCAAAAAGTTAGCTAAACTATTTAACGGGGGGAAAAAATAGTACCTTAAACTTTTTCCAGATCAACCTTTTTGTCATCTACACTAGGGATACAGGGAAAGATAAAGTCAAGAGATAAGTCCTGAAACCAACTCAGTATGTCCTTTCTTTTCTATTGGAGTTCAAAGGAAAAAGCTAAATTCTGCTACTAGCAAATAAGGATAGGAAAAGTGATCTTTTCTGCTAGCAAACTTTTTTAATCAGGCAAGAACAATCCTTTGTAAGGGGAAAATGAAAAGGGGGGAGGGAGGAATATCTGCTTCAGAATAAAGGTCCAAGAAACTCCCTTAGGCACGGAATGATATAGGTGACTCACTGCCTTGTGTTGTGACAACCAATTCTTGCTGTTAATATACTCACCTCACCATGGCAGGAGGATGATGTGAGGCTACATGTTGTTAGGAGGCAGTGGGGGGTTCCAAGTCACCTCGAAAAGAATCGAAGTGGTTTTGTACCCTTGTCAAGTTAATTAGGAAGAGTTATTCTGGGACTCTCTGGGGGAAAACACTCTATGGGCCTCCAAGTGTGTTTGGAAAAGGGAGAAAAACAAAAGAACATATTTTCTAACACTTTTATCATTTAGAACCAAATTTTTTCATAAGACAAAGGCATCTGTCTCTGAGGAATATAGTAAGTCAAGGGAGAAAATATAAGCTATTTGGACTAAAACTTTTTAAAAACATTGTAAACACTTTGCTCTTCTTTCTAAGAATCATCTGTCCATATCTCCTGTGCCTCTTCTCTTAGAACTCAACTTTAGTGTATTTTAAATTTACCTTAAATATACCTAGAAATTTAACCTTGGCCTCAGGGACAAATCAAAGAGGAGTCTTGTAAAGTAGGTATGGAATAAAGTTCTTTAGGGAAAGGAAGGCATGAAGGCTTGCTCTTGTCTTCCAGTATAGAAGGACAGTCACTGGACACTAATTGGGGATTATCTCCACCATGGTTTCTCCATGGAGATGGGGGACTGGCACAACCTCGGGTAATGCTCATATGTTATCAGGAATATACACCCAACCTCCTTCCCTCATTCATGCTACTATGGAAATTATATTCTTAGCAGGAAAAAAAAATTTCCCACCAAAGTGATGGTAGTGATGGCAGTGGTTGTGGCAGCAATAGGGGTTAATATTTATATAACATTTTAAGTTTGCAATGTTTTACAACGGACAGCTGAATGGTGTAGTGGATATAGGGCCAGACTTGAAATCCAGAAGACTACTCTTCTGAGTTCAAATCTGGATTCAAACACTTACTAGACCCTGAGCAAATCACTTAACCTTGTTTGCCTCAGTTTCCTCATCTGTAAAATGAGCTAGAGAAGGAAATGGCAAACCACTCTAGTATCTGCCAAGAAACCCAAGTGGGGTCACAAAGAATTGGACTTCATGGAAACAATTAAACAATAAAAATGTTAAGTGTTATCTCATATGATCCTTTAAAATAATTCTGTAAGTTGCAGGCTATTCTTATCCCCATTTTAGGATAAGGAAACCTAGGCTGAAGGTTAACACAGCTAGTAAGTACTTGAGGAAAGATTCAAACTCAGGACTTCCTAATACCAAGTCCAATATTCTATTCACTGGGCACCTCACTGGAAAGCAAAAACCTGCTAACAAATTTAAGGAGTTTTGGAGGGTTTTTTTAAAATATATTTTTTATTAATAACTTTTATTTTTATTTCACCTGAATTTCTATTTCTTTATCCTTGTCTCCTTCTATAACACATCTCATAAAACAAAAAAATTTTTTAAAGAAAAAACAATTAGGAAATCAATTAATACACTGAAAAAATATGCAATGCTTCACACCTGAAGACCTCCCACCTCTACAAATGAGTCAGTGGGGAGAAAAGGGAAGCTTTTTTATATCTTCTTTTGGGTAGTACTCATTCTTTGTAATTTTGTGATATTTACTTCTCAGCTATTTTGTGGTATTTCTTTCCATTTACTGTAGTTACTGTGATATTGTTTCTAAGTCTTTCCATGCTACTCTCTAATCATTTTTTTTTTCATTTCTTTCAGCACAGCAATATTCTATTACATTCATGGACCACAATTTCACAATTTATTCAAGCACTTCCAGTCGATATGGGCATCCCCTTTAACTTTATTAATCCAGAAATTGGCAAAAAAACAAACAAAAACAAACAAAAAAAAAGAGTAAATTTTCTCTGTGATAATCTCTCATTTACCCTGTATCTATCTTATTTGTTCAGAGCTATTTGCATGTTGTCTCCCCCTATAGACTGAGATCCTTCAAAGTGAAGATTTTTCCCCCTTTCTTTGCCTCCCAAGGTCTAGCACAGGGCCTGGTACACAGGAGGTGCTTAATAAATGTTTGTTGCCTCAACTTACAACATATTTAATTGAATTTGTAAAATATTTCCTCCTTTGGTGAATTTGAACTATATACCATCAAAGCATATTCCAGTTGGAAGGGTCAGAGGTCACTTTATAGATAAGAAAATTGCAAACCAAAGAAATGACTTCCACAAAGTCACAAAGCCAGTCTTTCATACAAAGAGGGTCTTTCTACAAATGTAGCCCATTCCCAATATGTCCAGAAGTAAAATGTTTCACCTCGACCTTGAGCAGACACAACCTAAGAGAGATGACTGTTAATTGTCTATTATGAAAATTCAATGTACTATTTCTTGGGTTTTCCCTAGTTTTTCCATATTATTTCCTAGACACTATTTCCTCCTTCCATACTGTTCCCTCCACTTTCCAAGCCTGCCCTGAAATTCTACCATGTTGCTAAATCACAGCCATGTTGTCAAGCCCATTTTTCTTGTTTTATTTACTCAATTGTGATCAGTCATTTAATTTGTATCGGACTCTTGGTGACCTCATTTGGGGTTTTCTTGGGAAAAAATATTGGACTGGTTTGCCATTTCCTTCTCCAGCTCATTTTACAGAGGAGGAAACTAAGGTAAACAGGATAAAGTGACTTGCCCAGGGTCACAGAGCTAGTAAGTGTCTGAAGCTGGATTTAAACTCAGGTCTTCCTGGCTCCAGGCAGGGCACCTTATCTACTGTGCTTAGTTTTACCCTGTTCTGTTCACTAACATTTGTTTTTAACTTATGATGAGACAAACTAGAAACCTCAGTTCCCCCTAAATATCATTGCTCTTACATCAAGCAATAGATGAATATCTACTTCTTTTCCTGCGATGGTTAAAATTCTCTGAAGACCAATATATCGATTTTATAACTATGCGTTAAATAATAAAAAGTGGGTCAGAGAAAGAAAAATACAAGATTCGTGTGGTCAGCCATCCTCCTGGCCGCCTCCTCAGTCGGAGATTGCAAGGGAAGAGAGCAACTTCCTCTCCTCTCCACCAATTTGTGCTCTTCCCAAGGTCCCTTCCCCAAACCTCTTTGATAGGCGGACTCAGAGCTCCATCTAGACAAGGGGCAGTCTCCTGCACACCAGGGGTAATGACATGAGTTTTAGAATGGCCACATGGCCCATGGAGAGCATGGTAGACAAGAGAAGGAAGGGCTTCTTCCATGACATCCATTCAGAGAGAAAATAATCAGAAGTAAGACTTTTTTTCCCCCTTTAAAAGCAAAAGGTCATTGTTTGGGTGCCAAAAAAAAGGATTTAGATTAATATTAACTTTCCACATCCTTTAACCCCAAACTTTTAGGCCTCCTTCTTCTCTCCCTCTTCTAGGATTTAAGAGCAATGAACCCCATTAATGAAATGCTATTTGGATACTCAGCAACACCAGACTATGCAGTTGTACCTTTGGGAAAACATCTGCTACATGGTAGGGTGTGTGTTTACAGGGCTTGAGGCAGGGGGTGATCGAGATTAAATGCATTCAACCAACTTTCTAAGACTTTTCAAAAATTTCAAAATTTCAAAAGGCTATTTTTTAAATGGTATAAAAATTATATTTTAACAAATTTAGAATGGCACATATTTCACGTTAAAATAGGTTACCTAATTATGGGCTGATATGTAGATTGAGACACACTTTATGAGACACAGCCAATATGGGAATTTGTTCTGCTTGCCTGTGCTAATTGGTTAAAAAGTGCTTTCCTTATCTTTTTTTGTGTGTATGAGGGGAGATGGTATGGAATAAATATTAATGCTCGACAATTGAAAACAAATAAAATTTACTTTAAAAAATAAATATATTACTTGGGAAGGAATGACTCTACATTTCTTCAGTGTGGTAGTGGGAACAGAACTCTGGCCATGGAGCCAGGAGATCAGTTTTTTGAGTCCTTGCCTGGACACCTACTAGCTATATGACCCTAAGCAAGGCATTTAAACTCTCTGTCCTTCCATTTCTCATATGTAAAATATAATTTTCATATGATGTCTTTCTCAGAGATATTCTCTATGTGTATATAAGTCTAAACATGTGTATGTATATGTACAAATATAAAATTTCATATTTCTCCTCTAGCATTTAAAGTCCTCCAAAACCTGGGTTCTAACCCACTTTTACAGCATTTGACATATTTCTTGCTCTAGCCAAAATGGTTTTCTTGCTGTTCCTCATTCTATATTATCCCATCTCCTTGCTTTTAGACTTCCTAAAACCTAGAGACTTCACTCTTTCCTCACTTCCATTCCCTATCTGCTCTAATTTCTTTCCAAGTTCAGATCAAGTAAAGCCTTTCCTGATCCAGTGGCTAGAGCCTTGCCTTTCAAAATAACCTGATATTTATTTTAATATACTTACACATGTAGATGTTATAATAGAATATAAGCTACTTGGTACTATTTCTTTTTTTTTTGTCTTTCTATCCCCAGTCATTTATTAAGTACCCACTATGTAAGTATCCTAGCATACAAGGCTAGAAGATGGTTTGATTTCTAATACTTTTATTTCCAAAACTCACCGAAAAGTTCTGCTTTGGTCTTCCATTACCTTTCAGTGTGCAAAATCTGGGTCATAGAATCACCCTCACTCATGCACTTGTATCACTCTATATAACCCATAATAGAAAAAAAAATCTGTCACCAGGGGACAGGAGTCAAGTGGGGGAGGGGGACCTCCAGAACCACAGATATCTCAAGGCCCTTCAGACCAAGCACATCTTTTTCTGGGTCTACTTTTTTGGAGGGCAGAGTATGTTTAGGTGACAAAACACAACACATAAGTTCCATTCATTTCTTCGATGACTGAATTACATAGGAACCATGCTTCTGCAATATTCCACACTTCTAGTCCTCTCATACATAATAGAAATTGTGTTTTATCATGTATACTCTGAAACCAAGACCGATTGCTACAATTAAATTAAATCTATATGCTTTTAGTGCTGTTTTCATTTGTAGTATTGTAGTCATTGTGTATATTATTCTTTGGGTTCTGTTTCTTTGCTCTCTATCAGTTGATACAAATCTTCCATATTTTTTCTCTAAATTTCTAATACTGCTTATTTTCTAAGGTTCAATAATAATATCCCATACATTCATATAGCACAACTTGTTCAATCCCCCCCCCCTAAAATGGGCACCCAATGTATTTCTTGGTTTTGGCTGCCATACAAAGGACTACTATAAATATTTTGATATGAAGGGCTTTTTTTTAAATCTGGTAGAAGCAATCAATCAAATGACAACCCATCAATAAGCATATATAAAGGACTACTGTGTGTCATGCATTGTGCCAATCACTGGATCAATGGTTATGAAGGATAATAACTTTTCCCACATAACTTCAAATTGTTTCTAGACTGGACCAATTAATTTCCAATTCCACCAACAACACAATGTGTGCCTGACTTTCCACAGTCCCTCCAACAATGCATGTTTTATTTGTGATTATTATTTCATAGAAAAAGGATATAAGCGAAATAATGGTGAAAGAATGACAGAAGTCTATGTACCTATTGTAGCAAAAATTTCCAATTATTCCAAAAATTCCAAATATTCCAATATTAGCCAATAAAATGACTTTTATGGATCTCGTGTCAATTTACTAGAGCCAAAGAGGGTGGCAGCAAGGACAACACAAAGGTCTCTCACCACTGAAGCATATTTTGGGACTCATGAAGACCATGGCTCACTTAGACTCTTCAGTTGTATCCTTCCATGTATATCACATGTCACCCTGGTTTGTTTAACTCAGAAAAATCTAATCCCACGAGATCACCTATAATTAGAGAGCAATGATGCACACTTGGAAGACAAATATAGACCCCGCAGAGGTGATGCATCAGCAGTCTGAAAATAATTAATGCTTATCCCAGTAATGCCACCTACACCAAGAGACTTGGGAACAGTTTACTACAGCCATAATGTCACAGAAGGATGGCAAAATCATTTTTCACATCCATAGAAGTAGGTCACAGCAAGAACATTTGGCAAAAAAAATCAGAAGGCGCACAAATGGATTTTGTGACACTATCTATTCATTTATCACTGTGGTGTAAGACTTGATCACTGACTCATTTGGTGCTCTCTAGTCATCTCTCTTTCTGCACAACGACACCCACCACAGTCCGAACGTAAGAGATGACCGAAAAGTAAATTATCTTGTGGCTTATAAAACACAGTCCATCTGAAAACCACTTAGTGAAAGAAAACAAAATAGAAGAGAAAAATGCTTTATTGTTAAAATTCCAATAACACAAAACTTTGAGATAATAATAGTAAATAGGAGCTGACATTTATAGAACCCATTAAACTTTTCATAAAAGTCAGCATGGTGTAGTGACAGAGCTGGTTTCAGGGGTAGGAAGACCTGGGTTCTAGTATTCACTCGGGTTATTTAGTCTCTCGGTGCCCCTGACAACTCTGTAGAATTATAAGTTGCAGAGAAAGTTCTGATTTGCATTGATAGAGAGAGATTTCTCTTCCAGGAATTTCTGATGTGAATTAAACCATAGAACCATGTTCTTTCCTTCTCCCTAAGGTTTACAAAGTAATTTAAAAACCTTAATTCATTTCCTCTTAAGGTAAATGCTACAGATATTATCATCCCCATTTTCCAAATAGGGAAACTAAGGCTAAAAAGGTTGACTTTTGCTCAAGACCATATAACTTGTTAAATATCCAAAGTGGGACATTTTCTCAAAGAGTATGAGTTAATTGTCTTAATTCTCTTTCTAATACCATTCTCTTGAGTGTGACATATACAGAGTTAAAAGCCTAAACTAATCAAAGTATATGTATAGAGCCTATATTATAATCCCTTTCAACAAAACCATCTTAAGTCAGGCCTTTGGTCCACATGTGGAAACATATTTTATTTAGCTAAAAATGTGTACATTGGCATAGCCAGACTCCTAAAATTGTTTACGAAAAAGGACTAAAGGAAGAGATTTACAAGTTCAGCATTTTTTTGACATCGTAGTCCCCCTTGTTACCATCTCTGAAAATGTGCTAAAAGTTAAGTGTGTAAATATATATATATATATATATATATATATATATATATATATATATATATATATATATATGCTGTTACAAAGGAATCACTTTAAAAGACTGATATATATTAATTTAAGGTCGCCAAGGAATCAGCTATGTAATTCCTAAATGAAAAACTCAAGTCAGCCGTCAGCCTTTTTTTGGAGTTTAATTACAATAGGAGCAAGAAAGGAATTAGAGATATATATAGAGAGAGAAAGGGGAGACAAGGGAATAGGGCTTAAATACCCCTTCTGTTTAGGCTGGGCCAAAAGGCCCAAGCCCTTAGATAGCTGGGGCAAAGAAAAGAGATCAGTCCCTTTCACTCACGTGTCCAAAATGGAGAAACAGTCTCAGAGGCCCCCACCTTCAGCTTCCTTCAGAGCAAGCTTCCTCAGAGCCCAGGAACCACACCGACCAAAAACTCAATCCTCTCCCCCAGTCTCCAGACCCTCCTATCTTTAAGGACACCATCCAAGTTGCCTCCCCTCAGTCCTCACATCTACCAATCACTCTTCATCAATTTCCCTGTCAATGGAGGCTCTCGCTTAACCCAGGACCGCCCAGAGGTTTCTGGCTTTTGCACATGTCTGTTGAAGGTCATATTTTCAAATGATTAAATCTATACTCCTTTTGCTACAGCCCTTTCTAAATCCTGTTAACTTGAGTATGGTAGAGATTGGAATAATTAAATTTTGATCTAGGCTGCAGCCCTTACTCAATCCTATTAGGACTGAATAGGGTGGAGATTTATTCCAAGTATCTCCATTGTATCAATTCTAAAATCAATCAAGACTCAAAGAAATTCCTGTTCTATGCTTAAGCATAGGTCAAAGTCCTTTCCATTGTTCAGCAAAGGGTTTCTGTCCTAAAGTAATCTTAAGAAGGGAAGAGAAGGAACCTCCCATGCCAATGGAGTTCCCATTCCAATAGACTATCAGTAAGAAATTTTCCAAGTATGAAATATCCCAATGGTGAAATTTTCAACAATTATAAGTCTAAGGAAATTTGAGGTTTACAATGCCAAGGTGGGAAATGCAAAAATTCAATGTCACTGCCTCTGCTCTAAAGCCTTAAAAAATTCTCTAAAGCCTATAAGCTAAAAGCTAAACTCCTTGGCTTGACATCCATGGTCTCCACAATCCAATTCAAACCTACCTTTCTTAATGCTGATCTCCTCAAAATTCCTCTTGCTCTACCCCATGTCCCCATTAAACTGGATTATTAGCTATTCTCTGAATATACCACAAAGCTCCTGGCCTCTGCTCACACAATTTCTTTCCAATGCCTGCAATTCCTTCCCTTCCTCATCATTTTCTTCCTTAGCCCGTCTCCCACCAACCAAAATCCTGGCCCCGGCAAAAGAGTCAGACTTAATGAAGTCTTCTTATTTTCTATTCCTAAGTTTTCCACTGTGGCCCGACTTTAGTTTTGTTTTTTTGTTTGTTTGTTTTTGTTTTTTTTACCACATACTTGAAGTTCCCTCCTTTCTTGTTCTTCCTTTTAAGATAAAGTTCAGGTACTACCTTTTCCATGCAACTTTTCCTGGGCTAGTGCTAACACTCCCCCACTCAAAAAAACCCATTTTGTATATTTGTGCATTTATTCACATTTGTATTTATTTACATATGGCACTGTCTCCCCCATTAGAATATAAACTCTCTACAAGCAAGGATTGTTTCATTTTGTGCATTTGCATGCCCAAGACCCTCACACAATGCCTGGAACATAGTAGGCATTAAATAAATGTTGCTGAATTGATGATTTGTTACATTTATCTTAGTGTTGTTATAATAAGCCGTTTCATTTTTTTAAATTTTGTATTCCCAGTGCCTATGACAGTGCCTGGCATGTTGCAGGTGTTTAATATATGCTTTTTGATAGAATGAGCAGGGCAGAGATCAAGTCCTATATCCCCTGTAGGACCAACTGCATATAGCAGAGTTTTGTACTGAACAGCTATTAAATATGCTTACTGAGTTGAATTTATATTAGTAATAATCTAACTTTTAAACAACCTGCAGAATAAAGAAAAAGTGCATAGAAGTGGCATCTGAAACATTTTTCTTCCTTCCTCTTTCCTCTTCTTCCTTCTACTTCCCCCTCCTTCTTCACAAAACTCTTCTTTTCCCAATCCATTTCTCCAATTAATGCTCTAACTCTGAAAACCCAGATTCTTGGATTCATTAGAGCAACCATCTCCTTTCCTTGAGACAGGCAAAATGTCTCCAAGAAATGATGTTTCTAACCTAACTACATGCTCTCATTGCCCTACATTTTTTTCTTCTTTGCTCTGACATTTTGATACGGGTGTGGAATCCAAGTTTCTCCACTATGTTCCAAAGACTTCTACCCTCCTACCATTTTTTTTCCTTGTAACTACCCCTTTTTATTCTATCTAGCTTTCACATTCAAAGTTTGTCTCGCTATTTTGCAACCATTTTTTAGCCTACACCACAATGCCTCGTTAAGTTCTACAAAAAAGCAGTATTTTTTTTTAAAAAAGGATTTTCTGTGTGTCCTCTATTATTGTTATTCCTTTTAGTGTCATTAATGACCTTCAAGTTCAGTCAGCCCTGCTAAGCTCTTCCCTTCCATATTCATTCTTATTTTCTATTTTTTCTTTTCTACTCAAGCACTGAAGGACAAATGTACAATGAGTAAACTGTTATGCCATGGTACTGGTTCCCCAGAGACAGTCTTCTTCCTTGAGCTATTAAACTAGAAAATGGTTAACACTTGCGTACACATGTGCATGCATGCACACACACACACAATAAGGCAGGTACAATGATGATTCTATAAATTAGCCTTCTTCCTATGAAAGAAGCATAATGTTTTACCTGTCACTGCCCAAAAGGATTCAGCAATTTAGATATAAAGAATCCTATCAGGAACTTCAAAATTAGCGTTATATGCAGAAGGGAAGGAATAGTGTATCTCTAAGAGTTTGAGCTGAAATGCTTTGGTTTTCTATTTCCTGTTGCTATGTCGTTTCACTGAAATGCTGGAGAGACATTTGAAAAACAAAATTGTATGAACAAATAATAACTCTGCCACAAAAATTAAGCTTGGAATAATAAACTTTCAGAACAATAAGAAAACTTAGAGATAATTTAGCCCAAATCCTACCCTCTTCCTCACTCCCATTTTAAAGGTGAAAAAAAGTGTATTGAGTAACATGACTGAGATCATGCTATTAATTATTAAATAGCCCTGGACTAGAATCCAAACCGTGGCTACCTGTCCAGCCAATTCATAGGCATTTATTAAGTGCTAGATGTTGTGTCCGGTAGTTTTGCAATAGATCATGCTGTCTTTTTCTGGATTAAAGGGATACAAGTAAGATTCAATAACTGACTTTCTTCCATCAGTCCTAACACCTATTCACATCATAGATTTTCTGGGAGAGTACCAATTTTAAGAAAATAAAGTATATTTTTACTAAGGCTTTACAAAAGGAAGAAATACCCTGCATCAGATCATGTGTTCTGAGTCTGAAAAGTATGCCCATCATACCTATGACCTTGGGTGAGTCAGAAGCTATTTTAAAAAATAAAAGTTTTATGGATATCTTTAATTTTTTTAAATTATTCATTTCCAAATAAATTGCCACCTTTCCCCCAGCCACCCACTGGAGCAAAGAATAAAATAAACAAAAAGTAATTCAGCAAAATCAATCAACACATCAACTCATGTACCAGACATACAAGTTCCAAAAAAGGAAATAATTTCTGTTCACAAGGAGTTTATAGTCTAACAAAGAAGACAAGTGCCTTTAATCCTCCAACTCTGCAAAGAAAGGAGGAATGCTACATTTTCTCATTTCTTATTTGGAGTCAAGGCAGGGGTTATTATAATTGTACAGCATTCATTTTTTATTTCTGCTGTTTTCATTTATATTAAGGGAGTCACTGTGCATATGATTTTCCTGTGCCTCCTAACTTCTTTTGGTGTGAGGAAAATTAACATTGAATTGTATTTTTTATTAATAAAATTTTTATGGGAAATCATTTTCCCCTTGGCCTCCCAAGTCAGACTAAAACTGCTTCCTTCTATGCTAAGGTCACTCCCAGATCCCCCAAATCATTCAACTGGGCTGGGATCTTTTGTCTTCTGATAATGACCTTGAAATGATTCAGGGAAGGACAGATCTGCCATGTTGAACTTTGATCCAATTGAAAGGAAGGTAGACCAGCCCAGTGGCCAGGATGTATTGGCATCTTCCATATTTAGGTAAAGCGTCATTTCCCCTGTGATGAAGTAATGAGGGAGCAACAGACATCTCTAGGTCCACCTCCTTATTAGCTATTTACTGATTAGAAATGTCTTGGGATATTTAAGGGAGGGACTGAAAAATGAGCTCCCAAACAATATTTATATATCTGTGTGAAGTAGTTTCTGGGTTTGGTCATCAAGTGGACCACTAACTATGGAAAGGAAACAAGACTGACAGTTTGTGGGGGAAGGGGCCAACTGGGTGTGGCAATTGGGTCTTGTGACTAGGACTTTCTTCCTGCCGGATGGGACTTGCTTCCTGGTGTTGGAGGAGAGAGAAGCTTGTTCAGCCCAGTCTGGAGTGGCATGCTCTTGGTTCAGCCAGTAGACACAGGCCTCTGAAGGTTAGAATTGTTCTTGTTTGCTTTCTGTCTACTGCTAAGATTCTGAATTATACAAAATGGACTGATATAGAGTAGACAAGAGTAGAAGAACCCTCTGCCAGCCTCTGGACCAGGCCTCTACTCTGAAGCTGAGGAAAAACTCCAATCCCAACTTATTTGAATTCACAGTCAGATAAGTGGACTATCTTTTCTGTTCATAGAGGGAGCTGAACTTCAGTTCAGTCATTCTAGGACAAACAGTCCTTATCGGACCCATGCGGTTTCCTCTCAGCAGGGGGCATCTCCCTCCCTTGCCTCACCAAGCAATATACTCTCTCTCCCCTCTCTCCTCCATACCCCCATACCAACCTCCCATTATCTCCCATTTTTCCAATCCTATTTCCCTTCCCAATAAATATTACATAACCTATACATTTATTGGTTGTATGCTAGCCTAATCAATAAATTTATACTATTATCCAAAAAATAGTCTGGAATATTTTAGCTGTCACAGGTATCAGTTCATAAAAAAGTCTTCCCATTATAATCTAGTTGTTTGTTTTTTATGTTTAATTGTGAATGTCTGTCCTTTGAAGGCAGGGACTTTTATGTTTCTGAATTCCTAGTACCTACAGGGGTTGGTACAAAATAATTACTAGTTGGATTTAGCTGGACTGTTCGAAGACCAGTAGAAAAGCAAAGATATAGGGGCACTAAAGTGAAACCCATTCCAAGATCTTGTTTACTAGATACTTGTAGAACATAACACTATTAGGTTATATCTTTCCAAACTAGAAATCAAACCTAATTAATAGAAATGAATGCATTGGGGCAGCTAGGTAGCTCAAAGGAATGAGAGCCAGACCTGGAGATGGGAGGTCCTAAGTTCAAATCAGCCCTCAGATACTTCTCAGGTGTGTGACTCTGGGAAAGTCACTTAACCCCAAATGCCTAGTCTTGCTATTCTTTTGTCTTTGAACCAATAGTTGCTAAAGATTCTAAGACAAAAGGTAAGGATTTTAAAAAGAAGTGAATGTATTCGAACATCTGTTTCTCAAGCTAGGGGTTGGCAGGTAAGTTCTAAGAAAGTGTTGTGTCAATATTAAAAGAAGTTTGTTATTATTACTTCCTTTCTGATCAACTCTTACCATTCACAGCCTTTTTTTTAAACATTTAAATTTTTTCCTTAAATTTTTAACATTTGTTTTTAAAATTTTGAGTCCCAAATTTTTTCTTGCCCCTCTCCTCCCACCTCACTGAGTAGATAATTTGAGATAGATTACACTTGTATAGTTATGCAAAACATTTCCATATTAACCATGTTGCTTAAGAAAATTCAGCACAAAAAAATAAAAATAATAAAGTTGTAAAAGTATGCTTCAATCTGTATTCGTATACCATCAGTTCTTTCACTGGAAGCAGATAGCATTTTTCATCATAAATCCTTTAGACTTGTTTTGGATTGTTGTATTGCTAAAAATCACGAAGTCCTTCACCACTGATCATCACTCAATATTGCCATTACTCTGTACAACGTTTTTCTAGTTCTACTCATTTCATTTTTCATCAGTTCATGTAAGGGTTTCCAGGTTTTTCTGAAATTGTTCTGCTCATCATTTCTTAGAGCACAATAGTATTTCCTATCATAATGATATACCACAACTTGTTCAGGTATTAACCAATTAATGACCATAGCCTCAAATTCCAAATTTTTGCTACCACAAAATGATCTGCTATAAATATTTTTGTACAATTCAAGTCATTTTCCTGCCTTTCCTTTCTAAAGTATAAATGTCTCGGTTTTGCACGATAATACACATTTTGAATTGCTTGCCAGTTCTGGGGATGGGGGGTGGGGGAGAATGGAGGGAGACAATTTGAATTCTATAACTTCTGAAAATTCATGTGGGAATTTGTTAATAAAAATTTTTTAAGAATTTTAAATGTAAAAAATTAATAAAAAACATAAAGTAAATGTCTAATCATATCATTCCCCTCCTTAGTGACCACCAGTATCTCCCCACTACCTTTAGGATCAAATACAAACTCTTGTACTTGACACTGAAAACCCTTTGCCACTTGGCTCTAGCTTAGGCTAATCACCCATTTCCTTCACACATTCCACAGTCCAGCCAAACAAGCCTAAACCAATCTTCACAAATGACAATATATTTCCTTTGTTTAGCCTGTCCCCAATATCTGGCACGCATTCTCTCCTCATTGACTGCCACCTCTTAGAATCCGTAACCTTCTTCAAGGTGCTAATTAACTACAATCCCAGCTGAAGCCTTTTCTGACTGTCCCAGAGGCTAATGCCTTCCCCTTAAAATTATCTTGTATTTAATTTGTTTCTATCATGCATGTGCAATATTTTATATTCTCTGATAGAATAATGTAAGCTCTCTGAAGCCAGAGATTGCTTCATTTTTTAAAATCTAATTTAATTTAATTTCACCTTATTGCTTGATAAATGCTTGTTGAATAATTAGTTGATTTTTAGTTCTGCCCTGGTGTACCCCATCTCCATATACTGTCAATTCATATGCCCACTCCTTCCTATTAGGACCTCATTCATCCTTTACCCCTTTTTCTTTTTTGTAATGATTGTGGGAACATTGATCTGAAACTGAAAGGATCTCAGAGATGTCATTTTGTCCAGCTTCTTCATTTAGAAATGAATAAACTGAGGTTCAATAGGGTGAAATCATTTGCCCAAGGTCACAATGATTGTTGTTCATTCTTTGTTTCAAAGAGGACCAATGACGTCAGAGGGTGATATATGGGCCCATGTCCATTGGGTTTAAGTGAGGCAGATTTGCAAAAGTCATCAGCCTTCCTCTCCCAGAGTCATGAGGGTCCAGCAGTAAGACAAAAGTCAAGATGACTGGCAATGGCCCAGGAGGAGAGGATGACCATGGCATCTTGGCTCTAAGCACCTACTTCCACTGCCTTCACAGCTACTGAAACAAACTGTTTCATCCACCCATCCCTCCAGGGTTAATCTTCACAGGCTTGGGGTAACTGGGCTAAATCCACTTATTCCCCACAAGTTTGAGGTTTCTTGATCACTCTGAATGCCAATGAGTCCATCTGACAAAATGGTTTGACTGGGGTATGGCTGTTGCACATGCTACAGCTGTGGGAGCCCCAGGTGGGAGCTGGGTGAAAGGGAGAGACCCAAGGTGCATAAAGGGGCCAGGAGTGCCCGTCCTCCTTAAGCAATCCATACACCCCCAGGTCACAGGGATAGCATGTGGCTGAACTGGGATTTGATTTGACCTTGGGTCTTCCAGCTCCAAATCTAAGAAGTCTATTCCACTTATCATGTTGTCTTTTTCTTCTTCCTCCCTCCACCCGTCTTGGGATGAATCTGAGCCATTTTTTCCATGCAGAAGAATGGGGAGAGGGAGAGAAGTGTGTTACAAACATTTATGAAATGCCAGAAATTGTCATTTTTAGAGAGAAACATAAGGAATATAATGGGGCTGCATAAAGATGCCCCCCCCAGTTGAAAAACTGCCAACCACCGACCTAAACTGACTATGTTAAACTCCCTCTCCAGATCCATATCACTATAACTTGACCCTTTTCATACAAAATCCATGACATCCATACTTTACAGCAACCTTGGAAAAAGCCATTCATTCATGAGTGACATTAATGGATGGATGGGCAAGTTCCAAGGTATGCTAGTCAAGTAGAAAATAATATCGATTTCACTTGTTCTCTGAAATTCAGCTGAGTTTGTAAAGCATTTATTTTTGTTGTTGTTGTTTAGTCATTTTGAGTCGTGTCTGACTCTTTATGACCCCTTTTGGGGTTTTCTTGGCAAAGACACTAGAGTAGTTTGCCATTTTTTTTCCTCCAGTTCATTTTACAGATGAGGAAACAGGGGGCAAACAGGATTAAGTGACTTGCCTCGGGTCATACAGCTAGTGTATTGAGGCCATATTTGAACTCAGGTCTTCCTAACTAACTATAAGTTCAGCATTCTAACTGCTGTGCTACCGCAGCTGCTCCTATTTAAATTTTAAAATTAAAAAAAGTTTTTAGCATTTACATAGCCCAGATTAAGTTGTTTTATGTTAGGTACTATGAAACCAAAAATAGAGAGAATATGGTCTCTGCCTTGAAAAGTTGAAATCTAACTGTAAAATAAGATTGCTCATTTTTTAATTTAATAATAACGATTATAGGTGGAACAGTGGATAGACCACCAGATATGGAATTGGGAAGACTCATTTCCTGAATTTAAATTAGACCTTGGCCACTTAGGACACTAGCTATGTGACCCTGAGCAAGTCACTTAACCCTGTTTGGTCAGTTATCTCATCTATAAAGTGAGCTAGAAAAGAAAATAGCAAAATATTACAGTATCTTCAACAAAAAAACAACAAATGGGAGTAAGTCACAAAGAGTCAGACACAACTGAAACAACTGAACAACAGAAGTAACCATCATAATTATAACTGGTACTCTTATAATACTTTTCCATTTACCAAGGACTATATTTGTGTGTGTGTGTATGTAAAATGTCTTATGCATATTATTTGCATTTTATTTACATATGTAAATTCATAATATCATCACAGCAACTATAGATACAGAAGGTATCATTATCCCTAACTGACACATGAAGAAACTAAGGCTCAAGGAATTTAAGTGACTTGTCTGGCCCCATGTTGGCAATAATTATCAGAGGCAAAATTTGAGCTTAGACCTTCTTAATCCCAAGTCTAAGGCTATCTACTCAGCCAGGCTGTCCCTCATTGTCCCCACATATTGCTTTGCAATTACAAATTCCCTAAAGATAGAGGTCAAGCCTTATTCTACATTTATAGTTCCCATACGGTAAAGAATGTATGTGTGTGAGATGTGTGTGTGTCTGCATGTTGAGTTTATATGATTACGTATTAGTTGAATTAAATATATGAATTAATCAAACAATAAATCTAAGGTAATATGTCTATGTTAGACCAAAGTAAAAGTATGATGCAGATGCTCTAAAGCTGAAGAAAGCTCAAAATAGTAGTAGTAGCATTTACCTAGTGCTTTAAAGTTAGCAAAGAAGAAGGGGAAGGAAGCAACATTTATTGCATACTAAGCAAACATGCGAGGCACTATGCTAAGCATTTTATAAGTATTGTCTCAATTTCAATCCTCTCAAGAATGCTATGAGGCAGATGCTATTATCACTCCAATTATACAGATGAAGAAACTGAGGCAGATAGTTTAAGTGACTTGACCAAGGTTACACAGCTAGTGTCTTGGGTGCTTTATCCATGCTCTTTCTTAAGATCACAATAAAGACCAAGATGAAAAGGCACAAATCTGGCATAGGCTGGTAATTCTTGAGAATTTTCCTTTTTTTACAAAGAGATTATATGTATGTACTTAACCTTCAGACCTCAATGGAGTACGTCTATCTAGAATTGAGTTTCTCAACAGAATCTGTTAAGAGTGATTATTCACCAAACTATTTCTGCTAGCTGCCTCTAATGTTATAACTGTTCTTTGTGATCTCTTATAATCCACTTTTACCATATTATTGCTCTAGGTTAATGCAACACAAACAACATTATTTAGGCTTGTGTCTTCCAGGCATGAAGTCTTACTTCTGGGTAAAAATGACCAAATATATTGCTTTCTACGCTTTATTGCTTTTTTTTTTGACTCGTTCTCATTTTCCCCCATTCCAAGTTATATATAACATTTCATAAAACTTAAAATTTCTAGCTTCTAAAAATACAATCAATTCTCAACTGTCTGAGCTAAGTAAGGGGGAGGGAGTGAGGAATGAAACATTTGCACAGAAAATGCAAAATGGTGGCAATGCACCTGGGGCCTACTTTGTTGTTACAAGGCAGCACCCGAATCACTGGGGCAAAGAGATCAAAGGAAGAGTATAACAGGAACTTGAAAAGGTAAATTCCGGTAAGCATTTGTAGGGAAAGGGGAAAGGGTGTGAATTCAAACATTCCATCCAACCCTCTTTGATGGTCTCTTTATACTGAACCAGCAGGAAGTCATGAATGTGGGGGGATGTCAACAGGACCCCTCTGGCTGTGGAATAAAAATACATGAAGCAAAAACAAAGACATAGAATTCCAAGTTTAGAAGAGATGGCAGTTCAACTGATACCTGATCCTCTATGTGCCTGACAAATGCTCTCCTATCTATGTTTGAAGATCTCCAATAAGGTTTGTTATTTTTTTAAGTTAAAATCAGAAAATCTGAATTTGAAGACTAAGATAGCATTGGGATTGAGGGGACAGGAGACAAAGCAACAAGCACTTATTAAGCGCTTACTGTATGCCAAAAACTGTACAAACTATCTGGAATATAAAATGACCAAGAATGATATTGTTCAGCCCTTTCAGTCTTGCCAAACTCTTCATGACCACATTTAAGGTTTCCTTGGCAAAGATAGTGGATTGGTTTGTTATTTCCTTCTCTAGCTTATTTTACAGATGAAGAAACTGTGGCAAACAGGGTTAAGTGATTTGTCCAGGGTCACAAAGAGCAAGTGTCTGAGGCCAGATATGAACTCAAGAAGAAGACTGAGAAGGAGTCCTGATTCCAGGCCTGGCTCCACTACATGCTGCCCATAATCAATAATAATATAACAACAGTAGCAATAGCACTTCCACAGAACTTTAAGTTTTACAAAGCACTTTTCAAATCTTAATCCTCACAACAACCTGGGAGATAGGAACTATCATTATTCCAACTTTACAGATGAGGGAACTGAGGCACATAGAGGTTAAATGACTTGCCCAGGGTCATATAGCTAGTATCTGAGGTAGGATTTGAATTCAAGTTTTCTGATCTCCAAGCCTAGCACTCTATCCACTGTACCAGCAAGATGGAGGTTATGAATTCCCACCAGAAATTTTAAGCAAAAACGAGCTGATTACTTGTGTTGGTTATGTGATAGAAGGTATTCTTGTGTAAAGATTTGGACCAGATGACTTCTGAGGTCTCTGTTGGCACTGGGATTCTTAAATTCTGTAACTTGGTATAGGAAGAGATCTTAAAGATCAGCTAGGTCTACACATTCATTTTACAGAAATAAAAAGGGGTCCAGAGAAGTATTAAGTTGACTAAGATCACCCAAATAAGTAAGCCCAGAGCTGGGATTTAAATCAAAGCCTTCTGAGTCCAAATCCAGGGTTCAGGTTGGCATGCCATGCTATTTCTTAAGTCAACAAGCATTAAATAAATGTCTATTATATGTCAGGTACTATAGTAAGGATTCAAACCAAAATAAATAAAACAAGAGCAACAACCAGAAGAAGAAAAAAGAGAGAGAGCTTCTGTTTTCCAGAAATCTCCAGTCTTAAGGGAGAGAAAATATGCAAACTACTATGTAGAAACAAGATGCAGAGATGAAAAATTAGAGATAATTTCAGAGAAAAGGAAGGAAGGAAGGAAGGAAGGAAGGAAGGAAGGAAGGAAGGAAGGAAGGAAGGAAGGAAGGAAGGAAGGAAGGAAGGAAGGAAGGAAGGAAGGAAGGAAGGAAGGAAGGAAGGAAGGAAGGAAGGAAGGAAGGAAGGAAGGAAGGAAGGAAGGAAGGAAGGAAGGAAGGAAGGAAGGAAGGAAGGAAGGAAGGAAGGAAGGAAGGAAGGAAGGAAGAAGGGTGGGATGGAGGGAGGAAGGGAGAGTTAAACTACACTGGTTTTCAGGGAGACATGACATTTCTCACTGGAGTCATGCTATATGTACCAAAGCTTAGCAGAATTTTTAAAGGCTCAAGTTCCATCTGGAAAAAGCCTTTGAAAACCTGGATTCACCTCCACACCAGGGTGAGGCAACAGAAGATGAATGAGATGAGGATCCTTTGCCACAAACTCTGACTCCTTTGCTAGCAGAGAAAGTTCGGCCTCAGAGGGATGAAACAATACTCAAATGGATCTGCGATCCCTTAGATTCAGGAGTTCCCTCTGAAAAACCACTCTGCGCATCCTGTATGATGTTTACCTCTTAAATGTCCTCACAGAAGGGCCGGCTAACATACTGAAGACCTCCATGCTTTCAACCAAGTGAAAAATTCTGGACATCCATCTGTCATCTTTTTTGCCATGCAAGGGACTAGTCCACCTTCTTTTCCTTGACGAAGTCCTTTACTATTTACTGTTCTTCCCCTGTGGATATGCCACAGCTTTTGCTCACATCCACCATGCACCTCCCCATCCTTACAGTTCAGTTTCTGAAAGTCATCTGAAAAGATTGCAGGGAATACTAAGGATTTGGACTTTATTTTCCTAGGTTTAATGGTCTTAAGGGTCCCAAATTTAACGAAAAATTTTGTGTGGGAGTGGGAGAGGCAAATCAACACATAGTTTTTTTGAGGGGGTAAAGCTAGATGAATCAGCACCTAGTAAAGCTTTGGCAGTACTGTGATACAAAAAATCCTTGCAGTTAACATCTAGGTCCATTTCAAGCATCATCTTTAAATAGGAAAAACAGCTACCAATGGAAAATATCCCCAGGATACTCATAAGGATTGTGCACTTGTGATTAATCTAGCTTGGTGCTTGTAACCGCTCTATAAAAAGAAGCTAAGCATGCATTTACTGTGGGATATGGCAGAGGAAAAGGTAATTCTTAAATGAGAAGTTGGCACATCACATTTGAGTGTATTCAGCAGCTCACTGATGGCAGTCAGCCTTATTTATTTATCTATTTATTTGCTTACTTACTTGAAATTTTAAGTAATATTGATTGCTACACTTTATCATTTCTTCTATCTCCTAGGCTATTCCCAATTCCTTTTGGTTGCCATGATGGGGACTCAAGCTGGCATTATCAATATTAAAAGACAACTGTGACATCTAGGTGGTTCAGTGAATAGGGTGAGGCAAGAAGACAGAAATTCTGGGTTCAAATTTGGCCTCAAATACTTCCTAGCTGTGTGACCTTGGGACAAGTAAGTCACTTAACTCCAAGTGCTTAGTCCTTAAAGCTCTTCTGCCTTGGAATAGGCACTCCATATCAATTCTAAGACAGAAGGTAAGAGTTTGGGGTTTGTTTTTTAAAGGTAACTTCAACCCACTGAGTCAGAAAGGTAGGTTAAGGTGCCTCTAAAAGACACAAGGTTGAGGGGGAAAAGAGAAGACGAAAAGAAAGGGGGAAGTTCTAAGGCTTCTCTTCACACTTTCCTCATCTTTGCACAGGATACGAAACAAAACAATATGAGTTTGAGGGATATGGAAAGGTAAATTCCTTTAAAGAAATGCCTTTTCATTCTCTTTCCTGAGCTAATCTGTAGAGATCACAGAAGCTGTATGAAAAGAGAAAACAAAAATCACTCAAATTATTTTTAAACCCTCCAACTAGTATAAATAGTAATGAAAAGAACAGAGACAGGAAACAGACTGATTTTTCTTTAATCATGAAAGGATAGATTTGTATTTTCTTTTCCATTATCTCTTTTCATCTTTGAACAAAGGATGCCCATTTACACTTTCAACAGGGAAAGAAAGAAGAAATTACATTCTGTACAGCTTCCTGAATGTTATCTAACTAAGCTTTTTATCTTCTATGGTGACTTGGCCATATGGCAGGCATTTTTAAATACCCAGCTTACAGATGGGGAAAGCAAAGGCACTAGGGATGCTAAGAAATAAATATACCCTAGGTGATACAATGGCAGAGCTGTGGAAGAGGACCAAGGAACCTTCCAGCTCTTATGCTGGATTTTGTCTGGATAATTAAATTACTCTACTGAAGCTGACAGGGATAAGGACTCCTAGGGAATAAATTCTTTACCAGTGCAGATAGGCACTCTCTCTGCTATTTAGAGGATTCAAAGGTTAAGTAACCTGCTCAGGGTCACACAGCTAATATGTGAAAAAGGTTGAGACTTGAACCCATTTCTTACTGATTTCATAGCCTGCTCTATATACCCTATTACATGCTGCCTCTCATACTGAAATCTATCAGAGAATATATTTTATGTTTGGGGGTAGCAAGGTGGTTCTGTAGATTGAGAGCCAGGCCTAGAGACGGGAGGTCTTGGGTTCAAATATGACTTCAGACATTTCCTACCTATATGACCTTGGGCAAGTCACTTAATCCCCCCTGCCTAGCCCTTACCACTCTTTTGCCTTGGTAGCAATACACAGGATTGATTCTAAGACAGGAAATAAGGTTTTAAGGGGGGAAAGAGAAAAAGATACATTTATACTCCAGAGAATTGCTAAAATAAAAATGGTGAGCAGGAGAAGTACTTAAAGAAAATATTTACAACAATGGGACAGAAGAGCTAGAAGAAACCTTAAAGACTGTCTAATCCAGGGTTTCTTTACCTTTTTTGTGTCACAGTTTATTTGGGCAGTCTGATGAAGCCAATGGGCCTCTTCTCAGAATCATATTTTTAAATATATAAGATAAAATATATGGGGTGATGAAGACAATTTATTAAATTGAAATGATTATGAAATATTAAAATAAAATCTCATGGATTCCAGGTTAGACTCAGTGGTCTTCAAGGTTCTTTCAAGCTCTAAATCTACAATCCTGTGATTGGCAGCGCATCAGAAAAAGTAAATCTTACATGGGAAGCCAATACATCAGATTTGAGTCTATTTAGTAGCTTCCTGATGCTAGTCAATCATATTTACTTATTTGCTTACTGAGTTATTTTTAAGTAATATTGACTGCAATATTTGAATGCTATAAGAAATGATGAACAGGATATCAGAAAGAGCTGGAAAAATCTTCATGTACTGATGCAGAGTGAAATAAGCAGAACTAGGAGAATGTTGTACACAGAAACAGCAATATTCTTGAATGATCAACTTTAAAAGATTTAGCTACTCTCAGCAATATAATAATCCAGAATAATTCTGAGGAATTTAGGACAAAGAATGCTATCCACCTCAAAGGAAAGAACTGTTGGAGTCAGAATGCAAATGAAACACATGATTTTTCAATTTTTTATTTGGGTTTATGTTTTGGAGTTTCGGTTTTAAAAGATAACTCATTTACAAAAATGAATAATAAGGAAAACTTTTTTAAAGAAGGATGAATAGCTTCATTAAGGCAATCCTAACCATAATTAATCATAGTAAGGGGAAAATGATAAATGCAGTTATATTGAAAAAAGAAATAATGACAATGAAGAATTTAGAGAAGCATGAGAAAAATCTGTATGAACTGATGTACAAAAAAAGAAGAACAATGACCAAAATAATACAGGGGGAGCTGGGAATGACACTGAAAGATGTCACAATTAAGACAATCCTTCCCCAGAAGGCCTGAAAATAAAACAGGTTTCCCTGTTCTCAGTAGAGAGGTATTAGATTAGTGCAGAACTTAAGTATATACTGTGAGAAATGGTCAATTGTTTTTATTTTTTAATTAATCATATCTATTATAAGAGAAGGTCTTTTTGGGGATTTGGATATTAAGAAATTACAGTGATATAAAAATTAGCAATAAATAATTTTTAAGATTATATAATAAAAACCTTCTTTAGGACTGATCGATTATAATTTACTCAATCAAGTTAAGAATTAGAGCTCATCTCCTTAAATTTCAGAGATGAGGGTATTATGAAATTCAAATGAGATAATGGATGGAAAGGACTTTCCAAACCTTAAAGAATGATATGAATGTCAGAATTATTATTATTATTAAATAGTCTGTAATAGTTAAATTAGTTGGTTGCCATAAATTGTAGTGATTAAAATACTGTAGGATATAAATTGTAGTAGATATAAGAGTGGATAAGTAAATTCTGACCGCAGAAAATATGTTTTCACTACAGTGTCTTGTTTTTAATAAAATAATAATGTGGTCTCCAGGGAAAAATTCCCAATTATGAAATATACCCAAGTCAACTGGGTTTTATAGAGATTTTAATTCATACAATGAGAAATTAAAGAAAGAGAGAAAGAGAGAAAAAGGAAATAATGAGAAAAGGATAGGCCGGCCCAGAGCACCCCTGGCCAATCCAGGCCTAAGCCCTTAAGAGAGAGATCAGTCAGTCCTTAATCACTCACCACAAGATCTGTCCAAGCAAGGATTCTAGTGACACCAGGCCAGCATTATCTCAGCTGACTCCATCAGCTCAATGCCTGAATCTGAATCCTCTTGTGAATGAATCTGAGCTCCTATTTAAAGGGCATTTTCTCCTATGTCACCTCCCCTAAGTCCTTACATCTACCAATCACAGTAGACATTTTTCAAAGGACAGACCATTCTTAGTTCACACCTGAGTAGACTAATCTTTTGAGTAATTCACACCTGAGTAGACTAGAATCTCTGAGTAAGTTCTCACCTCTTTGCTCCTTGTAAGTTCACAAGTTGCTTGACCTTTATAGGTACTTAGCACCTTTTTTGTATTAGTCCTAAAATAGGCATGGCTTAAGTATGGGTTTAAGTACTTTTCATTGTTCAGCAAGGAGTTTTTTCCCCTCAGCAGGCTTAAGTATGGGTGGAGCAGAGGTCTTCACATTCCTGATCTAAGTAGAGTTCTCACATCCCTGATCTAAGTTCCTTCATTGTTTAAAGTGGAGAATGGTCTTAACCCAACTTTATGAAGTAGGGTCTGAGAATTTTAAGGTTCACAATCCAATCTTATGAAGTAGGGTCTGAGAATTTTTAAGGTTCACAAGTCTGAGGTCACTAGGCTTCCAGTATAATTATGACTTTATTCCTTGAACTTTCAATGGAGTCTCCTGCAGAGATCAAGCAATGTTTACAGAGCAATATAGGGATATGCTGGTAAAAGTTTAACAATGAGGATAAGGGGTGTTGGGGTGGAGAAGGAATGTGTGTGTGTGTGTACTCTTACTTAAAAACAAACAAAAAAAAAAAACTCTAACCTTCTCTCTTAGAGAATCAATACCATGTATTGGTTCCAAGGAAGAACAGTAAAAGTTAGGCAACAGGGGATAAGCAACTCAATCAGGATCACACACAGCTAGGAAATGTCTGAAGCCAGGATGCCTATATAGGTCCCTAGCTGCCCTCATATATATCTACTTTTAAATTTAATCTGCATTATTAACACTTTCCTAAGTCTAAGAAGACAATAAAGCATGTTCTGATTTGTAGCAATGAAGTATAAATGTTTACACTGAAATGTTAACAGTCAGCTCTGGCATACAACGGCTTAGAGATCACCTAATTCAAATCCCTCATTTTAAAAATAAAACCAAGAGGCATAAAGACAAAAGGAGTGATTTGCCCAAGATCGTTTTTGCCTCAGTTTCTTCAACTGTAACATGGGGATAATAATAGCACCTATTGGGTTATTGTGATCATATCTGCAAAAGTTCACACAACATTAAATAAAGGCTTATTTTGTTCTATTATACTTGGAATCAATCATGAGGAACAAAACTTTTGCTTTTTTTCCCCTTAAGTGGAAACAGTAGCATAACAGTTACAATTATAAAGATCTTAATTTACATAACACTTTCCTCACAATAACTCTGTGAGGTTTGCCATTAACCACATTAAACAGAAGAAAAAATAATGGATGGTAGAGGTTAAGTGATTTATCCACATGGACACTAATTAGGGGGACGAGCTGAGGCTTACCAGTTCTTCTTCCTCCAAGTCTAGTATATATTTGCCCTGTACTATATGATCTTTACATAGAAAAATGATGGGTAGTTCATCCAGGATGAAAGGGTTCAAAAATGAAAGCTCCTCCAGGGGAAAAGAAAGCATCTATTCTTACTCTTCTACCTCCTCCCTCTTCATAGACAGCATCCCCAGCTGCCATGTTCAATTGCCTTCCATAGAAATAGAATGAATAGTAGAGTACTTGGGATTGAATTCTGATTCTGTCACTTACTATCTAGGTGACTTCAGGAAAGTAACTTTCTCTCTGTAAGCCTCAGTTTCCCTCACCTATAAAATGAGGGGGCTAGACTAAACTAAGCCCCTAAAGATCCTACCAGCTCAAAATCTAGGACGCAAAGCCTACATCATTTAACTATATTCTTTTTTTTTTAATCCTTACCATCTCCCATTGGACACTTTGAACTGGCTCTCCAGATACATTTCAAAATCCACATGTCCAAAATGGAATTCATTATTTCCACCACTCTTCTGATTTTTTTTTCTGTTTCAGGCAACATCATTCCTCCAGATTCAGTGTTATTCTCAATTCTTCTCTCTCTATCACCCATCTACTAATCAGTTGTCAAAGCTACCCCACAGCATCCCTCCTATGTCTTGTCTCTCCTTATACAAACACCACTCTGATCCAAACCATTGTCATCTCTTCACAGACTATCACAATGGTCTCCTAATTGGATTCCCTGCCTCGACTCTCCCTGCTCTCCCCTCTGTCCTCCATCCAGCTGCCAAGATGGTTTAGAGCCCAAGAGTTACTCTCCCCACTGAAGAAACTGCAGTGGCTACTTGAATACTCAAGTCAAATGCAAACTCTAATATTTGGCATTTGAAGAACTTTATGGCTGCTTCCAGCTTTCTTGCTATTCGTAACTCTCCATCTCTCATCTCCATGCCTTTATAGGAGCTTTACCCCATGTCTACAATGCACTCTCTCTTCACCTCCTTGCCTTTCAGAAGCTTTAGTGCCCTTTAAAGCTCAGCTCAGATTTATATGGATCTTTTCATATGCTAGCACCTTCCTCCCCAAAATTATCTTTTGTTTAGTGTGTGTGAGTATGTGTATGTGTGTGAGTGTGTACATATAAACAGGGGCAACTAAGAGGTACAGTGGATGGAGTGCCCAGCCTAGAGTCAGGTAGATTCATCTTCCTGAGTTCAAGTCTGTCCTGAGATACTTACTAGCTGTGTAACTCTGGGCAACTCACTTTGCCCTATCTGTCTCAGTTTCCTCATCTGTAAAATGCTCTGGAGAAGGAAAAGGCAAACTGCTCTAGCATCTCTGCCAAGAAAACCCCAAGTGACTTATGAGAAAGAACACTATCCACATTGAGAGGAAGAACTATGGGAATTGAAACACAGAAGGAAAACAACTGTTTGATCACATGAATCAATGGAGATATGACTGGGGATGTAGAAGCTAAATGGTCACCCTGGCGCCAATATTAATATGTTTAATAGTTAAAAGGAATTATAGGGTGATTGAAGAGGTACAGGGGATAAGGAAGGTTTTGTTACTGGGAATGGAGGAGTTGAAGGGAGAGAGGGAATATGGCTGCTGGTGAGGTAAAAGGAGATACCCCCTGCTGAGAGGTTATCTTTGAAAATTGGTATTCCTGAGAAATGGGCCAACCCGCCTGAGGGGATATCTTCTCTATTGATTGATGTTGAAGATATTGCCAGGCAGGTAAGTACAGACCCTCCCAGGGGAAAAGCCTCTCCCCAACCAAGGTTGCCCAGCAGGGGTCCAATAAGGACTGTTTATGGTTGAATGGCTGTCCTTGGGTTCAGTTTCCTCTGTGCCCCCTTGAAATGATAGTCCTCTTATTTGACTGCGGTTTATTTAAATAAAGATGAATTTTAATAACAAGTTTGGATTGGGAGGTATCAGGGAAGAGGGAATCAGGATTTCCCTAGATTGGGTTTGAGTCCCTCTCAGCTTTCAAGCTGAGGCCAGGCCTCCCAGGCTGGTGGAGGGTTTCTTCTATTCCTATCTATGCTAATCTGTACTAGTTTTCTTAAGTTCAAAATCTTTAGCAGTAAACAGCAAGAGGAAGAAAAGGTTCTGAACTTCAGAGCTAGTTGCGCCTGTCTCTTTGGGCTGACGCCTCTAAAGACCAGCCTTAAAATTCAAACCTTTAAATCCTTTTGTGGGATGACACGATCACAGGAATCCAGGTAGAGCACACAGTTGGGAAAATCAGAATTAGAGGTACTTCTATCCAGAGACAGGGAGAGAGCGCTCCTTCTAGTTTAAGAGCCAGGAAAGAGACACCCACAAGACCAATTGTTACTCTCCAAGTTCCCCTCCCCCCACCAACTGTCATTCTTGTCAATATCTTCTCTAACATTCCAACTGCTGTTTGTTCCACCTGAGTGGCAGAAAGTCCAAAACTTGCTTCAGTTTTCCTTTCCAAAATCATCCCCTTTTTTGTTGTGACCTACCCAAGGTCACTTATTTTTATTATATTTACCAAGGTACTAAATCTAATTTCTAACTATTTCCTCCAAAATAATAAACTTCCCTCAATTATTCTATCACTATTCTTTGCTAACTTTACCTAATCTAAGGAATTCTATACAGGAAAGTTTGGGTAAGGGTAGTTTTACAATAAATCCAGTACAATAAATGTTTGAACAAAACCATTACAAAGAAATTTAAATCTTAATGCTAATACTACTAACTCTTGCTAAGTTAAACTAATACAAACATTTTCCTATTTTATATATCTATAATTATTTGCAAACTATTTTATCTATATATGTTTCCATTAAATTCAATTTCAGCATCAGTTTTACAATAAACAATTAAAACTTTACTATCTGCAAATGCAGCTTAAGTATATTTCTAAGTATAATTAACTGTCTATGCTATATTTAACTTAACTTACTCCTAATCTATTCTCTACTTATTATAACTATTCTTTAAATCCCTAGTCTAATCTATAACCTAATCTTATGTACAACATATATACATGCTAGCCTAAAAAATTTATAGACCCTATCACTCTTACTAACCTAATTATAATATATACATTATTTATAGATTATTTACATGTAACACAATAATGTACATTGTTCCCACATCCTGATGTCAGTCAAATAGAAATATCTATTGATCATTCTATTTGCCTAAGACCTTATGGAACTAACTATGTAAATATTTACATTTTGCATAAATACAATTTCAGACACTTGTTTAATTTCCAAGAAAAGAGTAGAGGATATACAAAAGCTCAGCATGCCAAAGACTAAGAAACAACTGAGAGCCTTTTTAGGAGTAACAGAGTTCTGTAGACAATGGATCCCAGCTATAGCCAAATAATAAAATGCCTTATGGACTTAACCAAAAATACAGTCACAGAACCTTTGAAACTAACAAAAGAGAATCTCCAAGCCTTTGCACAGCTCAAAGAAGCAATCATAACAGCTCTAGACTTAGGTATTCCAGACTACAATAAAGAATTCCATCTCTTGTACATGAAGTAAGAGGCATAGCTTCTGGAGTGTTAGTCCAAAATTGAGGACCCAATTTTAGGCCAATGGTATATTACAGTACACAGCTGAATATAATTGAGAAAGGAATGATTCCCTGTTTGAGAGCAATTGCAGCCACAGCAACCATGATTCAAAAGTCATCTGATTTGGTATTAGGATGAAAACTTAATGTCTACTCTTCACATCAAATAGAGTCCATATTGAAGAAATGTCATTTACAGGCTTGCACCCAACGAAGACTTTATCAATATGAAATTGTGTTACTAAGCAACAAAAACATCACTTTAAAACATTGCCAACCATTGAATCCAGCAAACTTGATTCCAGATTTGCCGTTTGAAGGGAAACCCATACATAATTGCCAGGAAACAATATCATTAGTAGAAAAAAACAAGAAATGATTTAAAAGACACTCCCCTGAAACAACCCAACATCAAAATGCATACAGATGGTTCAAGCATGATAGTTAATGGGGAAAGGTACACCAGAGTGGCAATATTAACACAAACAGAGACATTATGGTATACATCCTTATCAAAGTACATGAGCACTCAAGGGGCAGAGCTAGTTGCTTTATTAAAAGCTTTGCATATTGGGAAAGATAAACAGGTCAATATTTACACAGATTCCCAGTACACATTCTCAGTAATTCATGCTACACCAAAATTTGGAAACAGGATTTTTGAGTGCAGGCAAAGAGATCGCATATGCCAAAGTCATAATGCAACTTCTTGAGGCTGTACAACTGCAGAAGGAAGTGGCAATAATTCACTGTAGATCACACATGGGAGCTAAAGATTATGTGTCCTTGGGAAACCATAGAGCTGAAATTACAGCAAAATTTGGAGCTAGAAAAGAACATCTACATGTATTGAATTTCTCAATAGTTGAACAGGACAATCTAACTAATGTCTACAATGAATGGGAAATTCAAACATGGATACAGAACTTAGGGGCAAAACAAATAAGGAGTATATGGTTTTCACAATTAGGCAAGCTGTAAACCTTAAAAATTCCCAGACTCTACTTCATAAGATTGGATTAAGACCATTCCCCATTTAGGCAGTGAACTCTACTTGGATCAGGAATGTGAGAACTCTACTTCACCTACTTAAGTCGGCCCTAGGGGAAGATAAAGTTGTAAACTCTTTTCTGAACAATGAAAAACACTTAAACCCATACTTAAGCCATGCCTATTTTTAGAACTAATACAAAGGGGTGCTAAGTACCTATAAAGGTCAGGCAACTTGTGAATTTACAAGGAACAAAGAGGTGAGAACTTACTCAGAGATTTTAGTCTACTCAGGTGTGGATTACTCAAAAATTTAGTCTACTCAGGTGTGAATTCAGAATGGGCTGTCCTTTGAAAAATGTCTACTGTGATTGGTAGATGGAAGAACTTAGGGGAGGTGACATAGGAGAAAATGCCCTTTAAATAGGAGCTCAGATACATTCAGATGAAGGATTGAGCTGGTGAAGTCATCTGAGATGGAGCTAGCCTGGTGTCACTAGAATCCTTGCTTGGACAGATCTTGTGGTGAGTGATTAAGGACTGACTGATCTCTCTCTTAAGGGCTTAGGCCTGGATTGGCCAGGGGTGCTCTGGGCCGGCCTATCCTTTTCTCATTATTCCCTCTTTTTCTCTCTTTCTCTCTTTCTTTAATTCCTCATTGTATTAATTAATTAAAATCTCTATAAAACCCAGTTGACTTGGGTATATTTCATAATTGGGAATTGTTCCCTGGCGACCACCTTATATATTTGATTTAAAACAAGACACTGTAGTGAAAACATATTTTCTGCGGTCACAACTTACTCATCCAATCTTATATCTACTACAATTTATATCTTCCACTATTTTAACTCACTACAGTTTATGACCTCAACCATTTTAATTATTACAAAGCCCATCCTGCCTAGAACGTTATTCTATCATGTGTGCAATGCAATACATGGACAAGGACACTATGGAATCCAAGCTGTGATCGATTCAGTGAGAGGATTTTGGACTGCACCAGGCATATCCTCATATGCCATAAGAGTCTGTCAAAAATGTAAAATTTGTATGCAGTTCAATCAGGGAGTTTATAAGACCAAAGGTTTAGGAGGTCATCCCTTAGCATATACTCCATTTGAATGCATACAGAGAGTTTTGATCAATATGCTGAAAGACAAAGAATTTAAGTATTGTCTTGTCATCACAGACAAAATGACTGGATGGCCAAAAGTTTTTCCTGCCAAAAAGAACGATGCAGCATTTGTGGTCAAAATCCTATTAAAAGAAATCATACCTAGATTTGGTATTCCCACAAAATTAGACTCAGACCGTGGGAGTCACTTTACTCAATAAATATTAAATGAAATTTATAAAAATCTAGGAATACAAGCAACATATCACACACCATATCATCCCCAAAGTTCAGGGCAAGTGGAGAGATTAAAAACATTCGCAAATAATTCCCATCTTGCTTCAGCTTTCCTTTCCACATATGGAAATGGGCAGTGGATTTGTGTGCCAGCTACGGGAGGGGGAAGGGAGGAGGAGAGGGAAAGAGCATGAATCTTGTAACCATGGGAAAATATTCTAAAATCAACTAATTAAATAAAATTTTCAAAAAAGAAAACCCCAAATGGGGTCACAAAGTCAGACTGAAAAAAGACTGAATACAATACACACATACACACATATAAATATCCAAGTATGTATAATAACCATATTACTTTTTCTCAAGAAATAATATATATTTTCTCTGAAGGAATGTAAGCTCCTAGAAGGCAAAAGATCTTTTATATCTTTCTGTCTGTATTTCCAGTAAATAAAAAAAGCAACTGGCAAGCAATAGGTAATTAAAGAATACTTGTTGAAGAATTGAAAGTATTAAATGAAAAATCAGAAGGTGCTTGCTCTAACAATATGAAATATAACCACTCATGATGTTTGTGTGACCTGGGCCCTAATATTTCTTTTGGAGCTATATCAGTTATTGTGCAAAAAATAAGGGAAACCAAGGTGGTAGGTGGTTCAGTGGATAAAGAGCCAAGCCTGGAGACAAGAGGTCTTAGGTTCAAATGTGGCTTCAGACACTTTCTAGCTAGATGACCCTGGGCAAGTCACTTGACCCCCATTGCCAAGTCTTTACCATTCTTCTACCTTGGAACTTATATTTCAGATCAATATCAAAACAAAAGTTAAGTGTTTAAAAAAATAGGGAAACCTCAAGAAGAAGAAAAATAGGAAATTTTGAAATAGAACAATTTTTTACAAATAGTAAACAATAAAAAAGGCTCAAAACCTTTTTAGCCAAAAACCAAAATGCATCCCTTGGAGAAATAGCAGGCGGTATACCCTTCATTGACAATAGATAGCTAACATGTACTTGTTGTTCGGTTGTTCTTTAGTTACAACCAATTCTTCATGACCTGATTTGGGTTTTTTTAGGCAAATATAATAGAATGTTTTGTCATTTCCTTCTCCAGCAAAATTTACATTTACATAGATAAGGAAACTGAGGCAAGCAGGGTTAAGTGACTTGCCATGGGTCACACAGTTAGTGAGGCTGGGTTTCAACTCACAAAGATGAATCTTCCTGACTCCAGATCTAGCACTCTATCCCCTTGAGCCGCATACATGTATATATAGCGCTTTAATGTTTGTAAAGCATTTTATATCCATCATCTCGTTTGATCCTCACACCCATCCTGTTCAAGTTAGTACTGCTATCACCCCCATTTTACACATGAAGAAAATGAAACTCAGGATAATTAAGTGACTTAATTTAGTTGCCAATAAGGGTCTAAGCAAGGACTTGAACCCAGTTTTTCCTTATTCCTTATATTATATTTTACCTATATTATAAATTATACATACATATATATATGTATATATATATATACATATATATATATACATATATATAAATTATAACTCTGTGCTGCTACTCCCAGAAGGTCTTCAGCAGTTTTAAGCAGCACCTCTTTCTCTGAAGTAGGGGTCAGACATGCTGGCCTCTGCTGCCCCTTTCAACACTGAGATTCTAAGACACAAGTAAACAATTTGACCCCTAAAGTCCTCGGTTAAAGTCTTGCCTTTTCTTATTAGGTTGACAGATTATTTTTGGATTTGAAATCCAGCAAACCTTTGGGAGTCATTTAAGGAAATGGAATTTTTCTTTGGGGAGGAAGGACAATGGCCTCCTCGTGTATCTTAGCTGTGTTTATTTCTGAATACAGTGATATTTTATTTGTCATTATAAGGGAACTGGATGTTCTACATCAGTAAATTTCCTGATAACCCCCACTTGCACCATAAAAATCCTCATTATCAATACATGGACACTCGGGACCTGGGAGGTCAAGTCAATCCAACCAACACCTGAACCAGAATCCCTCTACACAAGTGATGCCAAACTCAAATAGAAATGGGCCTGCTAAACCACCCAAAGGAATCTCTAAGGGAGAGATAGATAGCGACTTAGAAATCACATAATAAGATTTTGTTTGTACTGCATTTTCATTTATTTATTAATTTTAGAATGTTTATATTTTCCAGTTACATTATAATCTGGTTCTGGCCTCCCTTTGGACTATTTAACATTTCTGCTGTATGCCATCTCCAAGAATTGGCCAGCTCTTCTTAGCTTGAACTCTTCTAGTGAGAAGGGAAGTCACAACCTCCAAAAGTAGCTTATTCTATGAGTTCAGTCATTTTTGATTCTTCTAGGACCCCGTTTTGGGGTTTTCTTAGATATACTAAAGTAGTTCGCCATTTTCTTCTCCTATTCATTTTACAGAAGATAAAAATTGAGACAAACAAGGTTAAGTGACTAGATCAAGTCAAACAGCTAGTAAATGTCTGAGGCCAGATTTGAACTCATAAAGATATGTCTTCCTGTCACTCTGTCCACTGTCCATCTAACTGCTCTTATTCTAACTGTCAAGAAGTGAGATGCTGTTGCTGTTAAGCACAGTAGGTTTGGGAGTGGGATGGGGAAGAGAATAAGTTTCTAATTTATTAAATACCTACTATGTACCCTGAGCTAAATGTTTTATAAATATCTCATTTGAGATAATAATAGGAGTTGTACAATGAAAAGATTAAAAGCACTGGGGTGGTGATTGGATAAGCTCTCTCATAGGCGGCACTAGTTTAAATAATTATTCCTAGAAATTAGAGTCTACTAAATGAAAAATTATAGTACAGAAATTAGCCCAGTAAAATCTCTCTCAGAGAAACCTTGGAGTCAACTGAAATCCCTTGAATGGATAAACTATCCTCATTAAATATTTATGTCCTGAGAAAGCCCAGGGCCAAATGTACAAATTTAAATTTAAGCCTTATAACATTCTCTGTTGGGCAAAGATACCCCCACAAGATATAATCAAATTCACATGGATATGCCAGCCTCAGCATACCTGGTATTTTAAAATAGGAAAAATGAAGAAAGAGTCTCCATTTCCTTTCTCGAAAAGAAACATGAATGTACAAAACTCTGAACGAAGGAGGAAAGACAGTGGAAAGTTCTTAAGTGGTTGCTGGAAATATTCTCTCAGTCAAAAAAAAAAATTAAAACAATTAGCACTCTGCAAAAACAACTGTTTCTTATAGGCCTTTAACTCTTTTTGTACGCATATGACATAATCATTGCATAGCAAAGTCTTAAAGGCTACAGAAATGACAATGGTTGTATGTATGTGTGTGTCTATATAAATACATATAAAAAATGTCAAGAGTTTTCCTAATAACCCCAATGAGGTGGGTGCTATGATTATCCTCTTTTTACAGAAAAAGAAACTGAAGTACAGGAACGCTAAGTGACTTGTTCAAAGTCACACAAGGGAAAGAAATAAGCATTTATACTAAGTACCCTACTATGTGCTACTATGCATATCTACTATGGGACATCTAATTGGAACATTGTTTATAGATTGCTTGGATTGGGGCTTGGAATCAGGGAGACTCATCTTCCTAAGATACTTACAGCAGTGTAACCCTGGGCAAGTCATTTAACTTTGCCGCAGTTTGCCCATCTTAAATCTGCCTCAGTTTCCCCATCTATAAAATGAGCTGGGAGAAGGAAATGACAAACCACTCTAGTACCTTTGCCAAGAAAAAAACCCCAAAAGAGTCATGACGTGACTGACGAAAATGACTAAACAACAACTGTGTTAAATACTTTACAAATATATATTATCTCATTTGATCTTCACAGCAACCCCAGGAGGTTAATGGTATTATGATCCTCAAATTACATTTGAGGAGACTGAGGCAGTCAGTAATTAAGTGACTTGCCCAAGGTCACACAGTTAGTGCCAGGGGCAGGATATGACTTAATTCTTTCTGATTCCAATTCCTGGCCTCTATCTGCTACTCCACCTTGCTGCTTAAATAAGATCATGAGGGTTGAGATGATGACTAGAACATGGAAATTTTTTCTTTTAAATATGGTTCAAATATATCCTGATTTCTGCAATCAATTCTATATTCCAAATTGCTACTTCATCATGAGAAATTTACTAATGCCACTGGTAAAGTTATTAAAAATCCTTAACACCTGTTTTTAAGCAGATCTAACCACCTGACATATCCTTAGCAAGTCGGCATCATTTCCCACATCTTTTCAAAATGTTAAAATATAAATATAGTCAGTATCAACTTTATTTTGAAGAAGCACACAGGAGTTTCTAATGTAAGTTCTCATTAGGATTCCTATTATATTGATTATCTCGAAGAAGACTGGGGTACAAGTGGAATAAAGGCTAGAATTGTAAATCAGAAGTGATAGATCTACCTCTGTAGGACCCGGGGCCAGCCACCTCACCTAGATAAGCCTCAGTTGCCTGATCTTCCCTATGGGGATAATACTGTTACTTAACCTACCTACCTCACAGGGCTATTGTAAGGTTCAAATGAGAGACTCTATAGAAAACACTTTGGAAACCGTAAGTCATTATATAAATGGCAGCTCTCATTACCGACATCATTATCTTTCAATTATGTATAAAGACATCCTTTTCCTCCTCTAACAGAATATGAGATAAAAAGATCTATGGAACACAGTCGATGCTCTGGCAGGAGATTTTCCTGGAAAAGGAATTATAAATTGAGAATAATATATATTGAATCGGAATAAACAATTGCTAAAATAGTGGGGTGACATTCCTGACAGAGGGATGGATACCCATTTTATTTATTTATTTGGCATCATTAAATATGTGTGTACAAATACATACATATATATGTACTAAATCTAATATCATTACTGAGGTCAGGTCTCTGACCAGCTCTGAAAGTTTATGATTTCTTTGGCTGTGTTGAATAGGATTTAATGCTTTTTGGAGTATATAGAAACCATACAATACAAAAAGTAACCAATCACATGCAATTAAATGTAATGGTATACAGCATCTATGTGGGGCAGCTGGGCAGTGCAATGGATAGTGGACAGAGTGTTGGATCTGGAGTCAGGAAGATGAGTCTTCCTGAATTCAAATCCAGCTTCAGACCCTTAGTAACTGCGTGATCTTGGGAAAGTCACTTAACCCCTTTTTGTCTCAGTTTCCTCATCTGTAAAATGAGCTGCAGAAGGAAATGGCAAACCACTCCAATATCCCTGCCAAGAAAATCCCAAATGGGGCCATGAAGAGTCAGACATGACTGAAAAATGACTGAACAACAAAAAGTTTATATCGATCACACAATTTCTTGTTTCATTTCTCACAATTAGGGGTAGAAGAGAATCTCGATCTGTGATTTCATTGATGTAGGAAACTTCCAGGTAAGGAAATTGTCTCTACCAATGCAGGCTGGTACCTTCTCAATTTATAGTCTTAGATTGCTGCTAGAGGATCTAGAAGTTGTGACTTGCTTAGGGTTAGAGTCAGAGGTCACATTTGAACTCAGGTGTTCCTGATTACAGTTTTCCATCAATCGTGCCATAGTGCCTCTTGCTTCTCATAATTCTAACTGATTTATTATTTTTTTTTTGGCAGGGAAAATCTGTGATTTCATCAATATAGTGGATTCTGGTTTAGAAAACTCCTTTTGGTGATACAGATGAGCAACTCAATAATTTTCTTGGCCTCAGTTTCCACATCTGTTAAATGAAAGACTTAGTCTCAAGACCTTGGGTTCTTTCCATCTCTAAATACTATGTAATAAATTGTATCTGTAATTTATAGTCTCTATCCACCAGACCATACTGCCTATCCACCTTGGTCTTCATACAATTGCCCTTCATTCTAATGCCTTCTCTCTGTTAATTTCTTATTTAGCCTCTATATAACTTGTTTGTACATATCTGAATGCTTATTATCCCCCTCCCCCATTAGACTGTGAACTCCTTGAGGACAAAGATTGTCTTTTTCCTCTTCTTGTATCCCTAGCACTTAGCACAGTGCCTGGTATATACCAGGAACTTTAAAAGATTTTATTGGCTGAACTCTAAATCAGAAAATGAGGGCAGGGATCATTTTGATTTTGTCTTTGTATCCACAACACCTAGCACAAAAGCTCACACCCACCTGAGTGAATAGTTGACACACAGAAGAGTTCTTTGGAAGGATTTTGGACAGATATTTAGAGACATAAAGTTCCTTTGTGATACAAGGACCTAATTTGGCATAATGAAAAGAGTATAGGATTTAAAATCAGAAGAGAAGTGGGTTTCAATCTCACTTTTAAAACATGTCATATGTCTCAATTTCTTCCTCTGTAAAATGGGAATGATAATATCTGTAGGAGGGAAGGGAAGGGAAGGGAATGGAAAGGGAGGGGAGAGGATGGGATGGGAAGGGGGAGCAAAGAAAAAGAAGAGACAGAAAAAGAAAGTGATTTATATATACTCTCATCTGATCCCTACAATAACCTTGGGAGTTAGAGACTATCATTCTCACCATTTTACAGTTCAAGAAATTGAAACAGATAAAGGCTGAGTGGTTTCCCCAGAGTCACACAAGCAGTCTTTGTGAGATAGGATTTGAACAT
Organism: Monodelphis domestica; assembly: GCF_027887165.1. Taxonomy (NCBI): domain Eukaryota; kingdom Metazoa; phylum Chordata; class Mammalia; order Didelphimorphia; family Didelphidae; genus Monodelphis; species Monodelphis domestica. The sequence goes on from NC_077228.1 coordinate 337,881,240, forward strand.
AGGTTTTCCTATCTCCAGGCCCAGTTTTCTATCCATTGCATCATCAAAAGAGAAAGTATATTTACTTCATAGTACAAGGAACTTCATCTTGCACCCTAATGTTACATGTGTTAGCCAAGTCAGGCCTCTGTCCTGATTAATGCATACATATATATATAGGGCGATCAATAATGTATATGCTTCATTTAAGGATTTGTTTTCCAACTGTAAGCATACATTATAATAAAAGCACAATTTTATGATTCTGGGGAGCTGGGAGTTGAGTACAGACTCAATCATCGAACAATTATATTAAGTCCCCACTACGTGCCAGGCATTTTCTAAGGAAACAATCACAAAAATAAAACAATCACAAAAATAAATCCTCGAGGTGATCATGTTTATTCAGAAGACATGTGTAAACAAATATATGCAATAAAACATATGGAAATTCAAAATATGTACAAAATAAATACTAGGTAATTTGAAGGGGAAGACTAGTGAGGGGGAGGGGTAATGACAACAGGGGATCAGAAAAGGTCTCCTGTAGAAGATGGCACTTGAGCAAAGTTTTCACGGAAACTAAGGATGTTAAGGCAGAAGTGAGGCAGAAGTGGATTTGGAAAAAGAGAGGGTGTGTGTGTGTGTCTGTCTGTCTGTCTGTCTGGTCTCACAATCATTGAGAACAGGAAGGGAAGCAAAGTACAAGGCTAGAAAGGTAGTCTAGGGTCAGGTTGTGAATGCTCTAAATGCCAAGTTTCAGAAGTGTTTATATCTGATCCTACAAGTAACTGGTAGCCACTAAAGTTTATGGCGTATGGGAATAAAACAATCAATCAAATAGCACTTACGAAGCACCTAGGTACCAAGCACTGTGCTAGGAAGAAAGGTAACAAGGACAAAGAATCAAATAATCTCTATTTTTAAGGAGAATTTATTCTTTCTGTAGTTTGGGGAAATCACTGTGTTAGTTATGAGGAGGATAGACTGGAAAGGGAAGAGACTTAGGATTGGGAAATCAATTAGGCTGAGTCAAATTCAGCATCCTGCAATTATGGACAATATTAAATATATACTGAAAAGTTATTCAATCTTCAAGATCTAAGAAATGTCCTAAATTAGAGAGGGAAGGTTTTTTCTTTCTTTCTTTGTTCTTTTTGGTGCTCATTGGCATTTAAATCATAGGTAGGAGAGGAAAAGACTAAAGCAGGGGATAGTTAGGTGACTCAACAGATGGAGCGCCAGGTCTGGAGAGGGGAGAATTTAGGTTCAAATCTAGACTCATACTTCCTAGCTAGGTGTCCCTGGGCCAGTCACATAACCCCATTTGCCTAATTCTTGCCCTTCTGTCCTAGAGTTGTAACTAGGACAGAAGATAAGGATTTAAAAAAAAAAAGGCCAAAGCTGAGTCAGACTACAAAGTGACAAGTGAACAACCTGGAGGTCAGCAAAACAGCATCAATGGGCAGGGTCTACTGAGTTCCTTCACCAAAGATACTCAACTTTTCCTCAATCATTGGCTAAATAAGTCACTCTTGGGAGCCACTGGTCTCAGGGCTCCTTCTCATCCTTCTACTCTATCCCCATGACTCATAGCTACTATTTTGACCTGCACTTATAGCATCATTTGGGTAGACTCAATTTACTAGCTAGAAAAGAAAACCAGTGTCATTATCTTGACTCAATCAGCAAGCATTTAAGAAGCAACTATTATGTGCCAGGCACCATATTTGGAACTGGGGATACAAACATACCCGAAAAAAATCATAAGGTGCTCTCCTTTAGTCTGCTACCTTTTTCCTCTAATCCCTCTTGGTTTTACTTAGATTTGTCCCTTCCTAGCTCCCCTGGACAGTTTGTGTATGAGGCTCAAAAAGTACCACAGATGGGCTCCTGGGGTTGGGGCTGGATCTAGACCAAGACTAGAGCAGAAACCATAGAGGAGGACTGGCTACTAGGTCTGAATGAGGCTAACAGCAGAGAGAGGGATGTCTACTCCAGAGGATACCACGGAGCAAGACTGCCTGATGGGAGATCATTTACCTGCCTGCTGAGCCTGCCTTAAGTGGCTGAGCCCAGAAGATGCAAATCACCTTAAGTGGAAAATTGACTATATTATTATTTACTACAGCTCTAAGGAAAAGAACAACAAAAAAGCTAAAGTCAAACATAATGGCCTGAAACACTATTAGTTGGCTTTGTAAGACCACTAATAAAGTACAGCCTCTGCAAGCTGGTAATGAAGCTCTCCTTCATCATCATGGAACTCAAGTAATCAATATGGAAATACCAAAGAAAGTCAGTGCCTTGTATCCCAAAGAAGTTTGTGGCTCTGATCCAGAAAAGAGTCTGCATGTCACAGAAAAGACACCAGATTAGAAGTCTGGAGGCCCTAGTTTCAGATATTATTAACTATAATATTATTAACCAATATTAAAATAAGGGACCCAATTATGATGAGTCAGCCATCTTTCTTTTTTCTTTTTTTCTTCTAGAAGGATAATGTAACTTTAGTGGGTCCTAAATGTTTTCTTTTTGTTCTAAGTATGTCATTGATCTTTTCTGTAAATATGATTTTCAAATTAAACATGACTTGAATTTCAAAAAAAAATAAAATAGAAAAAGAATTTAACTGAGGAACCCTGAAATGATCACTATTGCTCAGTTTCCTCATTTTTTAAATCAGAGGGTTGAAAGCCCTTTCTAGGTCTACATTTCTGAACCTAAGGAAACAAGAACAGATGGGCTCTGTAATGATTAAAATCAATGGTGGAGACTGTATATTAACTTATAATTATTTAATAATAAAAGTGAGAAAGAAAAGGTCCTAGCGATGAAAAGTCTCCATACCACATTGCAATTCTCCAGTTCCTGGGTTAAAGAACAACAAAACAGTATGAATACTTCCAATAAAACATTGACAGACCTATGCTCTTTCCTTTCTATTTCATATGGCTCTAAAAGTCAAAACAAAACCACAATCCATTTACTCCTGGAAACCACTGTGCAGTTTGTGACCTGAACAACTAACATCTTGACAGTAAAGTTAAAAACAAAACAAAAAAAAAATCTTAGGTGTTTCCATAAGGGAACAATATGGGGGAAATGTGTTAAGTGGCCCATGGATATTGCATTTTTATGATCACTGAAAGCACTGTGTCTACCACATGTTTGGATTCCAAGTCAGACACGGATGGCAAAACATGGCAGCAATGACATGTTTCCTTAAAATATTTCCTTGCATTAGCTCCCCTGTGCTAAGAATACTAACATATTTGGTGCCTTCAGTTAAAAAGCAGCAGATGAATAGTGCAGTCACACTGTACAAGCTGTCTTGAATGAAGATCCGCCATGAATGTTTACTACTTTTATAGAAGATAAATGGAAGGAGGTTTTATCTGAGAATAGTAAAACAAAGATCAGAGAGAAAACAATATTAAAAGATCAGGGTAAATCAATATGTAAATCCCAAAGTACTAAGATCCAAAACTGAGGAGTAGGTCTGAATTTGGGTTTCACCATTTCACCACACCATGCACAACTTCTGGATGCCAGAAATTCTCTACGTCAAATTAGTGTGAAGTTGCTAAAATCTAATAAGGACAAATGCCAACCTTAACCAGAGAAGCTAGAATTTTTTCATGAAAATCCATCAACTAATTTGCCATGAAAAGATCCATAAACTAATGTGTTATGGATGGCAAGAATGGAAGACAAAGTGGAATTAGAAAGAGATGAATTCAAAATGATAGCTATGATCCTTGGACATTCGTGTAACCTTTCCCTGCCTCAGTTTTCTCATGCATTAAATGAGAAAAAAAATTGCTAAATATAAAACACACAAAAATCTCTTTTATTGCTCTTAGTTTTCCTGCTGAGCCTCAAGTCATTGTCAGTTCACAAAGTAGTTGTGACTATTAAATGAGATAATATATGTAAAGCACTTTGTAGTCCTTAAAGCCTATATAAATGTTAGCTATCGTTATCACTATTAGGTATTAGACACGCAGCTTTGATCAGCTATCACTGCAGTGTTTGACTCTAATCCTCTTTTAGTGTCCTCATTTCTTGCCTCTGCTATCCTGCAACTGTTTGGTGGTGATTAACTTTCAAACAGAGCACGAGAAAGTCTTATGCTAGTCAGCACAGATTGCCCAAAAAACCTCTCTAAACCAACGAGTAAGCTGAGATCCAAGGGATGTGTCCTCAAGCATGTAGCCTTGAGAGCCACCCAGGCTCCCTCCACAGCTCTTCAAGGTTTCTGGTTAGGCTCAAGCAAAATCCAGGGAGAAGGAAAAGAGAAAAAAGCTGCAAGTGTGTGCCAGGCATCGTGCTGAGTGCTTCATGAATCATCACCTAATTTGAGCCTCACAATCACCTTGGGAAACGGATGCCATTATCATCCTCAGTTGAAAATTGAGGAAACTGAGGCAGATGGTATTAAAGGTCCTACAGACTAAATTTGAGACCATGTTTGAACTTGTATGTTCTAGACTACAGGATCAGTCACTACTCACTGTGCTCCCTTGCCCTGCCTTATGTGCTACGTTCTCTCACTTTTTTCAAAGTCTACACACTCTGGGTACCAAAGCTCTGAACTCCCAGCTGGGGGGAGAGAGTTCTGCACGGAAGGATGAGGAAATGATGAAAGCTTACTTGAGACCCTTTTTCATCCGGTTAACTGTTGTGGTTGCTCTTCCTTTATGAAGAGGATTAATGGCAGAATGGGGAGATGTCGTGACTTGGACATGAATCAGGTTTCAGGGAGGTAGGGCTACACCAAGTCTTCAGCCTCACTCTCTCTTCCAGAATCACCCCAGTGCAGGGGCATCAGGAAGACTGGTGATGGCCCAGGAGGCAGAGGATGACCATTGGCATCTTCAACTTCTGACCATAAAGCTTTATGATTTTTAATACTTTCCAAATTATGAGTTGTAGTTATCTGATATTTCACACCTTTGCCTTCAAGATTTAGAACGGAGTTAATAAAAAGATCAAATTATTTCATTGTTGTCCATCAGGTCCACTCCCTTGATGTTCAGGGGCACTTTCCGTTGCCTGCCTAATTACTCTGTGGAAGAGATACATAATTCTGGGGAAGAGGTAGAGAACCACATAACTTCCTACCTTATTTCTTACTTGTAAGCTTGTACTTTTCCTAAATGATTGCTTTCTACATTAACCAAGAGAAGCTCTCTTTGTTATCTTAATCATGATAAATCTTTTTTTTTTCCTCCTCAAAGTAGCTACTGGGCAGCAAAGTGGTATAGTGGTTAGAACCCCAAGTTTGGGGTCAGGAATACCTGAGATCAAATTCAACCTCAAACACTAACTAGCTCTACAACCCTAGGCAAATCACTTATCCCAGTTTGCCTCTGTTTCCATTATTGGCAAAATGAGCTGGAGAAGGAAAAAGCAAACCTTTCTATTATCTTTGTCATTAAAATTCCAAATGGGGTCACCACAGGTGAGTTGTCAGAACAACAAAAGCAACAACTGAAAGTTCTCCTTTAAGAGGTAGAGGTGAAACCTCCACTTTGACTAAACACATTCAAATTTGCATTCAATTTACATAAGATTACCTCTTACTTCAGAGCCCTAGGCAATGAAAGTGCTCCATTTCTTTTTTCTTTTTCTTTTTTCTTAATCAACTTTTGGAAAGATACCCATATAGAGGAAAGACTACCTCATGTGGCCATAATGAAATATTAAATAAAATACAGAAGTTAAAAGAAAACCCAAAAGGTGATAGAGAATAAGGCATCCTACAGGAAGGATTATAGGAAAAACAAAACATCTTCTAATTCCTAATCTCCTGGCCTGAAGGAATAAAAGGATCACAAACTCCAATTAGACAGTACAACATCTCCCATATCCCTCAAAGATTAACATCCACTAGCTCTTCCAAGGTCTTCCTCAAGGGCAACTAAGAAGAAAGGGAAAGTAAACACTGTCTCTGGAATCTGAGGATCTGGATTCAAATTCTGTCTCTAATGATACCTGTCTGGCTTTGAGCAAGTCTCTTTAATTTCCCAGGACCTCAAGTTTCCTCTCCTGTTAAATGAGGGGCTTGGTGATCTCTAAAGTCCCTGGTTTATATCAATTATCCTAAAATGCCCTTAACATCTTGGGAATGGACTCCCTATTACCCATTTTTCTTCCCTTTCACTCCAAATACCTTTTTTGATGGAGAAAACAATAGCAAATTAAGAGTTGAGTAGTTCTCACTCTGAGATACCACCTCACACCTATCCAATTGGTTTGTATGTCAGAAAAGGAAACTGACAAATACTGGAGGGGCTGTGGAAAAATGGCACACATACACTGTTGGTGGATTGGATCACCTCATTTTGGAAAGAAGCTAGAATGATGCCCAAAGAGTTATAAAACTGTATATACCTTTTGATCTAGCTTTGTTTCCTAAGGTGACCAAGGAAAAAAAGAAAAAGAAGAACCTATATATTATAAAATATTTATAGTAGCTCTCTTTATGGAGGGAAAAGACATAGAAATTGAAGGGATGGCCATCAATTGGGGAACTGGCTAAACAAGCTATAGTAAATGATTGTGATAGGCTACTATTGTACCATGAGATAATGAGCAGGTTAATTTTTTTAAAAAACATGGAAACATCTACATGAAATTATGAAGAGTAAAATGAGAAGAACTAAGAAAACAAACAGCAACAAAAATACTGTTTAAAGAATGATTTATGAATATACAACAAAGAAAGAGCAGATAAACAGACACAAGCAAGATGATTTTAAATTTGCATTTATCTTTTTGTCAAATGATGCCTTCTCGAGTGCAGGGAGGGAAGAAAAGAAAGGGAAGAATTACTTGAGAATTTAAATGTAACAAACAAATAAATGCATTTAATTTTAAAAAAAAATACTTAGATCTAGCCATTATAGAAAGCAATTTGGAACTATGACCCAAAAATCCTTAAATTGCACAAACTATTTGATCTAGAAATATCACTACTAGGCTTATATCTCAAAAGCAGCTTAAAGAAAGAGAAAAAAGTCCCATATGTACAAAATATTTATAACAGCTCTTTTAGCAATGGCAAAGAAATGGAAACTTAAGGACTATTAGGGAACTGAGGAATGGCTGAACAAATGATAGTATATGAAATTAATGGAAAACTACTGAACGGTAAAAAAAAAAGATGAGAGATAATTGCAGAGAAAGCTGAGAAGACTTGCATGAAATGAGGCAAAGTGAAGTAAACAGAACCAAGGGAACAATTTATACAATAACAAAAACAATGAAAAGAAAAATAACTTTAGAGGACAAGATCAAGGCAAGGGAAAACCATAATTCCAGGGGATAGATAATAAGCATACCACCTACCTCCTGGCAAATGGTGATAGATTCAAGATATGGAATAAGGGATATACTTTTTTTCTTGTCATTTAAAAATTTTTTTCTATTTTTCCATGTTTACATGATTCATTTTCTGTTCCTCCCCTCTTCCCTCCCCTTTCCCAGAGCCAAAAAGCAATTCCACTGGGTTACACAAATCTTTTATCACTTGATACCTATTTCCATATTATTCATTTTTGTAATAGAACAATCTTTTAAAACCAAAAGCCCAAATCATAGACCCATATAAACAAGTGATAAGTCATATGTTCTTCTGCATGTCTACTCCCACAGTGCTTTCTCTAGATGTGGATAGCATTCTTTCTCATAAGACCCTCAGGATTGTCCTGGATCATTGCATTGCTACTAGTAGTAAAGTTCATTATATTGGAGAGTTCCACAATGTTTCACTTTCCATGTACAATGTTCTCCTGGTTCTGCTCATTTCATTCTGTATCAGTTCACTGAGGTTCTTCCAGTTCATACAGAAATCCTCCAGATCATCATTCCTTATGAACAGCATTTTCCATCACCATCATATACCACAATTTATTCAACCATTCCCCAATCGAAGAACACCCTTTTCATTTTACAATTTTTTGCCACCACAAAAGAGTGCGACTATGAATATTTTTGTATATTTTTCTTTATTAGCTCTTTAGTGTACACACCCAGTAATGGTATTGCTGGATGAAAGGGCATGCATTCTTTTAATGTTCTTTGGGCATAATTCCAAATTGTCTTCCAGAATTGTTGGATTAATTTGCAACTCCACCAGCATTGCATTAATGTCCCAATTTTGTGACAACCCCTTCAAAATGTATTATTTTCCTTTACCCCAACAGATATACTTTTGAACGTGGTAAATGAGGAAATCTGTTTTGTTTAAGTTTGCTTACTAGTTAAAAGGATTTCATTTTATTTTCTCTTTTCTCTTTTAAATAGGAAATGGGAGTGAAAGCTAGAGTAAACAAATATTAAAATACATATATATTTAAATGTTAAAAATGACCAAAGCATCTATTGAGATAATCATGTGATTTTTGTCACTTTGCTTATTAATATGGTCAATTATGTGGATGTTTTTCCTAATATTGAACCATCTTTGCATTCCTGGTATGAATCCTACCTGATCGTGTGGATAACCCTTGTGATGACTTGCTGGAGTCTTTTTGCTAGTATCCTATTTAAGATTTTTGCATCTATATTCATTAGGGAGATTGGCCTATAGTTTTCTTTCTCTGTTTTTAACCTTCCTGGCTTTGGGATCAGTACCATGTTTGTGTCATGAAAAGAATTTGGTAGAACCCCTTCTTGGCTTATTCTGTCAAATAGTTTGTATAGTATTGGGGTTAGCTGTTCATTGAATCTTTGATAGAATTCACTGGTGAATCCGTCGGGCCCTGGGGATTTTTTCTTAGGGCGTTCTTTGATGCCTTGTTCAATTTCTTTTTCTGATATGGGATTGTTTAGGTAATTTATTTCTACTTCTTTTAGTCTAGGCAATTTATATTTTTGTAAGTATTCATCCATATCACTTAGATTGCCGTATTTTTTGCCATAAATTGGGTATAGTAGTTTTTAATGATTGCCTTGATTTCCTCTTCATTAGAGGTGAGGTCTCCCTTTTCATCTTGGATACTGTCATTTTGGTTTTTTTCCTTTCCTTTTTTTAATTAGACTGACTAGTACTTTGTCATTTTTATTGGTTTTTTCAAAGTACCAGCTTTTAGTCTTATTTATTAAATCAATAGTTCTTTGACTTTCAATTTTATTGATTTCTCCTTTGATTTTTAGGATCTCTAATTTAGTCTTCATCTGAGGGTTTTTAATTTGTTCACTTTCTAGTTTTTTAATTTGTATGCCCAATTCATTGACCTCTGCCCTTCTTAATTTGTTTATATATGAACTCAAGGATATAAATTCCCCCCTGAGTACTGCTTTGGCTGCATCCCATAGGTTTTGAAAGGATGTCTCACCATTGTCATTTTCTTCAATGAAGTTATTAATTGTTTCTACGATTTGTTCTTTAACTAGCTGGTTTTGGAGAATCATATTGTTTAATTTCCAATTGATTTTTGATTTATCTATTCATGTACCCTTACTAATTATTATTTTTATTGCATTGTGGTCTGAGAAGGTTGCATTTATTATTTCTGCCCTTTTGCACTTGTTTGCAATGATTTTGTGCCCTGGTACATGGTCAATTTTTGTGAATGTACCATATACTGCTGAAAATAAGATATATTCCTTTTTGTCCCTATTTATTTTTCTCCATATGTCTACTAACTCTAATTTTTCTAAGATTTTATTTGCTTTTATCACCTCTTTCTTATTTATTTTTTTTATTTGATGTATCTAGTTCGGATAGGGGAAGGTTCAAATCTCCCACTAGTATAGTTTTTCTATCTATTTCATCCTTGAGCTCCTCTAGTTTCTCCTTTAAAATTTTGGATGCTCTGCCATTTGGTGCATACATATCGAGTACAGATATTTCCTCGTTGTCTATACTGCCTTTCTTCAGGATGTAATTACCTTCCCTAGCTCTTTTAACTAGATTTATTTTTACTTTGGCTTTGTCCGATATCCTGATTGCTACTCCTGCCTTCTTTTTATCATTTGATGCCCAATAGAATCCTCTTACTTTCACCCTATGCATATCTACCTTCCTCATGTGTGTTTCTGGCAGACAGAATATAGTAGGGTTTTGGATTCTAATCCACTCTGCTATTCTCTTGCATTTTATGGGTGAGTTCATTCCATTCACATTCAGAGTTATGATTACTAGCTGTGTATTTCCCAGCATTTTTATTTCTACTCCTGGTCCTGCCTTTTCTTCTTTCACTATTTCCTTCTATACCAATGTTTGTTTATAGTCAGTCCCTCTAGTTCCCCCCCTTATTTTACTTCCCTTTCTACCTCTCCTTTTTTATTCCCTCCCTTATTTTCCCCTGTAGTCTTTTTAAATCCCCCCCCCCCCCAGGATGCCCATCAATTGGGGAATGGCTGAACAAACTGTGGTATATGTTGGTGATGGAATACTATTGTGCTAAAAGGAATAATAAAGTGGAGGAGTTCCATGGAGACTGGAACAACCTCCAGGAAGTGATGCAGAGCAAGAGAAGCAGAACCAGGAGAACATTGTACACAGAGACTAATACACTGTGGTATAATCGAACGTAATGGACGTCTCCATTAATGGCGGTGTAATGTCCCTGAACAATTTTCAGGGATCCAGGAGAAAAAAACACTATTCATCAGCAAAGGATAAACTATGGGAGTGGAAACACCGAGGAAAAGCAACTGCCTGAACACAGCGGTAGAGGGGACATGACAGAAGAGAGACTCTAAATGAACACTCTAATGCAAATATTATCAACAAAGCAATGGGTTCAAATCAAGAAAACATCTAATGCCCAGTGGATTTACGCGTCGGCTATGGGGGGTGGAGGGGAGGAAAAGAAAATGATCTATGTCTTTAACGAATAATGCTTGGAAATGATCAAATAAAATATATTAAAATAAAAATTTCCCCCCCACCCTCTCCCTCCCTTGTACTGCTTCCCTCCCCACCAGTCCGTTTTTTTACCCTTCTACTCCCCTATAGGGCGCAAATCTATTCTCTTCCCCAGTGGATTGGATTGTTCTTCCCTCTTTGGGTCAGTTTCAAAGTACGTAAGAGTTGAGTATTTCCTATCTCCAACCTCTTTACCCTTCCAGTGTATCGATGTTCTCCCCCCTCCCGCCATGAGTTGTACTAGAAACACTAGCAGTAGCAATTAGAGAAGAAAAAGAAATTGAAGGTATTAAAATTGGCAATGAGGATACCAAGCTGTCACTCTATGCGGATGATATGATGATTTACTTAAAGAATCCTAGGGAATCAACCAAAAAGCTAATCAAAATAATCAACAACTTTAGCAAAGTTGCAGGATACAAAATAAACCCACATAAGTCATCAGCATTTCTATATATCTCCAACCCAGTTCAGCAGCAAGAATTAGAAAGAGAAATTCCATTTAAAGTCACCCGAGACAATATGAAATACTTAGGAATCTATCTGCCGAGACAAACACAGGAACTATATGAACGCAACTACAAAACACTCTCCACCCAATTAAAACTAGATCTAAACAAATGGAAAAAAGTTGATTGCTCATGGGTGGGATGAACTAACATAATAAAAATGACCATCCTACCCAAACTTATCTATCTATTTAGTGCCATACCCATTGAATTACCAAAAAATTATTTTACTGAATTAGAGAAAACCATAACAAAGTTTATTTGGAAGAATAAAGGATCAAGGATATCCAGGGAAATAATGAAAAAAAAAATACAAAGGAAGGTGGCCTTGCAGTCCCAGATCTCAAACTATATTACAAAGCAGCAATCATCAAAACAATTTGGTACATGCTAAGAGACAGAAAGGAGGATCAGTGGAATAGACTTGGGGTAAATGACCTCAGCAAGGCAGTCTATGACAAACCCAAAGACCCCAGCTTTTGGGACAAAAATCCACTATTTGATAAAAACTGCTGGGAAAATTGGAAGACAGTGTGGGAGAGATTAGGTTTGGATCAACACCTCACACCCTACACCAGGATAAACTCAGAATAGGTGAATGACTTGAATATAAAGAAGGAAACTATAAGTAAATTAGGTGAACACAGAATAGTATACATGTCAGAACTTTGGAAAGGGAAAGATTTTAAAACCAAGCAAGACTTAGAAAGAGTCACAAAATATAAAATAAATAATTTTGACTACATCAAATTAAAAAGTTTTTGTACAAACAAAACCAATGTAACTAAAATTAGAAGGAAAGCAACAAATTGGGAAACAATTTTCATAACAAAAACCTCTGACAAAGGTCTAATTACTCAAATCTATAAAGAGCTAAACCAGTTGTACAAAAAATCAAGCCATTCTCCAATTGAAAAATGGGCAAGGGACATGAATAAGCAATTTTCAGTTAAAGAAATCAAGACTATTAACAAGCACATGAAAAAGTGTTCCAGATCTCTTATAATCAGAGAGATGCAAATCAAAACAACTCTGAGGTATCACCTCACACCTAGCAGATTGTTCAACATGACAGCAAAGGAAAGTAATGAATGCTGGAGGGGGTGTGGCAAAGTAGGGACACTAATTCATTGCTGGTAGAGTTGTGAATTGATCCAACCATTCTGGAGGGCAATTTGGAACTATGCCCAAAGGGCGATAAAAAGACTGTCTGCCCTTTGATCCAGCCATAGCACTGCTGAGCTTGTACCCCAAAGAGATAATAAGAAAAAAAAAAGACTTGTACAAGAATATTCATAGCTGCGCTCTTTGTGGTGGCCAAAAATTGGAAAATGAGGGGATGCCCTTCAATTGGGGAATGGCTGAACAAATTGTGGTATATGTTGGTGATGTCATACTATTGTGCTAAAAGGGATAATAAAGTGGAGCAATTCCATGGAGACTGGAACAACCTCCAGGAAGTGATGCAGTGAGAGGAGCAAAACCAGGAGAACATTGTACACAGAGACTGACACATTGTGGCACAAGAAAACATAATGGACTTCTCCAGTAATGGCTTTACAATGTCCCTGAACAACCTGCAGTGATCTAGGAGAAAAAAAAAAACTATCCTCAAGCAAAGGACAAACTGAGGGAGTAAAAACACCGAGGAAAAGCAACTGCTTGACTACAGAGGTTGAGGGGACATGATAGAGGAGAGACGCTAAATGAGCACCCTAATGCAAATACCAACAACAAGGAAATGGGTTCAGAGGAAGGACATGTGATACCCAGATGAATCGCCCGTCGGCTAGGGATGGGGTGGCAGGGGGTGGGGGGAAGGAAAAGAAAATGATCTGTTTCCAATGAACAATGTATGAAAATGACCAAATAAAATAATGTTTTAAATACAAAAAAAAAAGACCAAAGCAGCAATTACTTCCTTTTGAACATTTATTTCCTAAATATGATAACCAGAATTGCACTTGTGATTCTCTGTCTTAATAGATAAAAGAGACATTGAAAGCAAGAGAAAAGGTAGCAGCATTTCTTTGGACCCACCGACATCAATATAACTCCCTTCTTCCTCCTTGGTGCAGAGAGGCATGCATGGATAAGAGAGTTATACTGGAATTTCACAGAGAATTCTATTCCTTGGGAGAAGCTGCCATGACTGTCAATCATAAGTCCTTATTTCCCAGCAGAGGTCTGACACACTTCCCTTACATCACATTTGTCTATGATCTTACAATATCTGATGTTAAGAGGCAAACCCTAGTGCTCCTCTGATGATCCTCACAGGGAGCCATGGGAAGATGCTCCCAGGCTTGGAAACAAGCAGGAAAGAAAACTCTTTTCACTGAAGCCCATTGACAATTCTAAAAATCATATGCTTTTGATAAGATCTTCACAAGTTAATTTAACCACAAGTACTCAATGTGAGAGACACTTATAGCATGACTAATGAATGAATTGATAAGCTATTGGAGGACCTGGGACACAATGTGATTGACAGAGAGTTTCACTATATGACAAAACTCAAAGATATGAAAAAAAGCTACAAATAGATAGAGGAATGTTCTCTTTGGAGAGGTAGAATAGTTGAAGGAGCAATGGCTTTTGGAGGCAGAGAATCTTGCCCTTGATGCTTACTCTCTGGGTAAGCCTCAGTTTCCTCATCTGTAAAATGAATGGTTCCTTAGAAGCAGTTAGGTGGTTGAGGAGATAAAGTGCTGGGTATGGAGTCAGAAGACCCTAGTTCAGATGTGGCCTCAGATACTTTTTAGCTACTGATCCTAGGCAAATTACTTAACCTGTTTGCCTCAGTTTCCTCAACTGTAAAATGGGGATTAGAACAGCACCTCCCAAAGTTCTTGTGAGGGTCAAAGGAGATAATATTTATATATGGGCTTAGCACAGTGCCCGGAAACATAGTAGGTACCATGTAAAGGCTTATTCCCCTTCTGCCCATTCCAATAATATCTATTTATTTGTTCAGTTGAAAAGAGAAGTTAGTGCCATTTGGCTGCAAATTAATTTCATTTTTGTGTCCAAGGCCAATACGGAACATAATTTCATAAGATACTTGCTCATTCTGACTTCCAATCTTCATGAAGAACTTTAGATAAGGAATCCAGCACAGCAGTTTTAGCAGCCTGGGTGGCAATATTTGTTCTAGGTGTTGCAGTAGAGAAATCATAAAAAGAACTCGATAAGACCCTTCAAAACAATTTAACCTACAAGTTAATATATGGCAGTTTCAATGAGAAAGTGGGCATGGGAGCAGCTGTTGAAAAATATGTTGGAAAACAGAGTTTTGCTTTAGGAAAAAAGAGGCCAAAGAGGGCTTATGACTCTATCAGAAATATATATATATATACATATATATATATATTTTTTTTTAATAAAAGGAGTAAGAAGACATTGGCTTCGTCAAGCACAGAGCATCACAAAAAACAAAACTGAATGAGATTCAGCAATATCTGATGTACTAAAGGAAAGTGACCAGCCAGTCTCTACCAAAGAAATATAAAGGAAATCCATGCTAGAGGTGATACATTGACTTGTCCAAGGTCACATGGGAAGTACATTGTTGAGTTAGGATTTGAACCCAAATTCTCAAATAAAAAAAAAAAATCTAGCACTCTCTCCAAAACTATATCCAGTGGGTAGTGCCATGAAGCTGACTGTGATCCTAGGATCAAGAGTCTAGAACTGAAAAGCAACCTCAGAAGTCATCAGATCCAATCTCCTCATTTTACAGATGAGAAAACTGAGTCCAGAAAGGTGGTGACTTACCCAAAGTCACATAGATAGTTAATGAAAGAGAATTTGAACCCAAGTTTTCTATCTAAAACATTAACATTCTTTCCACTATGGTACTCTCCTCTTTTGGAGAACTCCATACATTCTGGGTGGTACCAGAAATCTAAATGTGATCAGAAGTAGAAGAAACTAGAAAGATTTCTTCAGTTGAGTTGATCCAGTTGAGTTGATCCATGGAATACTCTATTCCTACATGGTAGCTGCAAAGAAGTTTCCAGGGAACATTCCCGTTGGGCATTGTCAGCAGGAGTTAAGTCACAAATTAGGGTAAGGGATATTACACAGATGGAGCAACCTCCTAATCGACCTCTTTTCCATGCTGATACCAAATTACAAAATGCACAATTGAGAGTTTCAATTTAAACAGCAATGAAAACAGATGCCCTTAAAGCTAAGACAAAAGAAAAATCTGTGCCTGGGATCCCTCCCACCTCCTCTTCCAGGACTGTGTGTTCTCAAGAAGGCCAAAAATAGAAGATGTCCCTCCTGCACCACTTTCACTCAGATGGCTTTAAATCAGAGGCAGGAACTGGGGATGTGATTTCATCCATGTAGGGCACTCCCAAACAGGGAAACACCCTCCACCAAGGCAGGGTAGTACCCTCTCAGTAAATGTCAGTCTTAGAGAGCTGCCTGGGGCATGGAGAGGCTCAGGGACTTGCCCCAAGTCCCACAGTCAGTCTTTAAGGAAGATGGGATGTGGATTCAGTTGTTCAGGGCTCCCAGCCTGGATTGGTACCCACCATATCACATTGCTTCTCTGTAGCTTCAGATATTAAACAATAAACAACGTAACTCTAATTTAAGGAGGGGGGAACCTTTGGGGCATTGTCAGAAATGTTAATAGCTTTAACAGAGACAACATTCAAATTGGGGAACCCTTAGAATAATCAACTTTGCAGAGAAGGAAACATTCTGCACTATGTGGCATGATTACAATCCTACAAAGTAGGTGCTGTCATCATCCTCATTTTATGGATGAGGAAACTGAGGCTGGGATGGGTTAAATGACTTATCCAGGGTTACACAACCAGTAAGCATCTGAGGCCAGATTTTAACTCAGGTCTTCATTCCTATAGACCTTACACTATTCACTACACCACCTAGCATCAAATGATATGCCCTATGGGAAACCCTCAACATTTGGAAAATTTAACAGCAGTTTCTTCATTCAATTAAGCACTTATTAAGAAAATAATTGAGAATATTTTATTATGGGTGAATAAAGACTTCAAACAAAATACTTCATACATAATAAACATATCAATGAGCCAGGACTGGTGATGGTGTTACAGAATAGAAATCCCAAAGGGATGCAAACACTCACTCACCCACCCATCCTTTTCACCTTTACATCACATTCCATGCCAATATTTGCAAAAGAAAGCTGAAAGCAAATCCCTCCCACCCTTTAGCTCTCATTGAGAATTATTACTAAATACTCTGCCAAATAGTTAATCTAAAGATTTTCATTAATTGCTCTTCATTTCCCTTGTAACGCTCTCTTTTTTCCCTTCTCCTTGATTGAGATCAGGTACTTTCTCTGATAAGAATGCTTCCCATCCCCAACTCTAACCCTGTGGGACAAGAGGAACAAAATACCTTGGGCAGGAACTACCAGTTAGTTTCTGTCAAGGCTAGTGGTAGAGTCCTTAGAAAAAAAAAATTGCACAGGATAGGATTTGGCAAATGGACTGAAATAGGAGCATAGCCAAAAACTCTCCATTATGTGGTTCTCTCTTGAATAAAATAGCCATTTCTGCAATTACTCACAAGAGGCAGCACTAAGAGCTTCTTTGATTAAAGGAGCTGAGTGGAAACACCATTACTAGTGCTTAACAAGTAGAGTTTTTATTCGCAAATATTTAGATGACAATAAGCGGAGATTAATGCAGGCATTAAATTCTGTTTGGCAAAACCTATAGGATTTATAGAAATTGATCCAAGAGTGATAATAGTGAAACCAAGAGAACAACAAACACAATAATTTCAACAATGTAAATGAGAAGATCACCAAAAGGAAGCTTAAATTTCCTCAACTGAGTAACTGGAAAAACAATGAAAAATGAGAAAACAAATCCCTTCTAACAGCAGAGAAGTGGGGACTAGTAGGGTAGAACACTGTCCTGCTATGAGATATGTTGGCTTAACTGTTTTTCTTGAAAGGATTCAATCTGGAGGGGTAAGGAAAGAGTTTTTATTTTTTCCTTGAGAAATGATTATGATATAAACATGAAAGTAATCAATAAAATCATTTTTAGAAAGAAAATAACTTTAAGAAGTAAGCCTCCAGTTATATCTCAAAAGAAACAAATAGAGTAGCCCTCCTTTGTTAATCATGTCTTTTTTTATATAAAATCAATTTAAAAATTTTTTTCTGATAAATAAATAAATAAATAAAGCATTAAAAAACCTTTAAAAAGCACCTACTCTGTCAAGCACCTTTTGTTAGCCACTAGGAATATAAATAAAAAGAATGAAACAAACCCAACTTTTAAGGAGTTTACACTATTAAAACTGTAACCAAGGAGACAAACATATATAGGAATATATAAAATATATGTATTCTACATTTCCTCTTAACTTTGTTTTGAACTCGATTCCTATGTGCCTACTTTATTGATTATACTAAGCTCTTAAAGCAAAGAGCTCGTCCATTGCTATTCTTTAGCTCTACATGGGAAAGGGAATGTTCTGCATCAGTGACAATGTGGAAATTTGTTTTGCTCAACTATGCAAATTTTTGTAGGAGTTGTGCTTTTATTTTTATTTTCTGAACCCTTTCAAAGGATGAGAGGGAAAGAAAATAGTTTTCTGACAATTAAAAAAAGAAGAAAGACTGTAGCATTCCATGATTAACAACTATAGAAAGTACTTAAGAAAAGATAAGTATTTTTAAAACTGTTTGTCAGTAAGCTACTTGGGAGCATTATTGAAACGTCCATACAGTTTCCTAAATATTATCAATAGCTGGCATGATCTCTTCATCTTATTCAACTCTGGGCCTCATTCCTTGTTCTTCTGTAGCACTTTTCAAAGATAAAACTATACTGATGGACTAACACAATGGGATGACCATTTGACTCAATTGCATAATGTGGATTCTTTTCCCTTGTAGTTTGTTAAGCTTGTCTCTTTTGAGTATTCATGGTTCTCATTGAGAAGGTCCTGTGATGTTTGTTCTACATCTTGATGCAGAAAGTACATCTATCCACAAATGAATATATGAAGGACTTCACCATCTAGAGCAAATTTCCCTTCTATTTGAAATCCAAAGGAGAGGACATCCTTCCCCAACAGCAAATACCTTTAGTGAATATATGTTTCCCTGGTATTTGCCTTATTTTATGTTAAAATTCTCTTTTTTGGTTTTTCTCTGTATATTCAAATGTTCATGTTTGTTGATGTATATAGTAAATTTATAATATAATTTTAAAACAACAACAATAAAACACTGTACGTGCATTAATTTCACTGAACCTCATGACTACTCTGTACAGGTGATTTTATCTTGATTTTACAGAAAGGACTGAAGCTTGGACAGGATAAATGTCTTCTCTAAGGTAGCACAGCTCCAACACTCTGTCCATTATCTTGTGGTGCCATAGAAGGTACAAAGAGGCCAGAAAATGGTCCTGCCTATGAATTTAGCTATGTCTCTCTTTCACAATAATCCCCCAAATAATAATAATAACAACAATACTTCAAGTTCTTTGTGGAGGTAATGACAAAGATAGTGAAAAAAAATCAAAGAGGAAGAAAAGAAAGAAAAGAAAAAGGACATCATTTGTCCTTTGATTCATTTAAAAATAGAAATAAGTTAAGAAAGAGATACGGAAAATATAAACACACACACATAAATCATGCCCCCTCACCATTACATATACAAACCAAACAAATATGGTGTTGGTGAAACAGTTTCTTACCTGAAAGGAGTTCATATATTGAAGAGAAGGTGGCAAAGAATGATTACTCCTCAATAATATCAACAGTAGCTCCAAACAGGTTTGGGAAGGCAGAACAAGGGAATGGACTCCAATATCATTTTCCCATGAACTGGAAAGCCTGGGATATACCAATATTCACAATTTCAGGAATACATTTTGACTATAGAAATTCAAAATCTAATATTATAATAAATAATATGATAAAAATAATTATAAATTATGCTTAAATAATTTATTTTTTATTATTATATATTATATATAATTGTTTATTTATATATTTATGTATAAATATATTATATTTAAAATAATTTATATTTAAAAATTATAAAAATAAAGAAAAGGAGCAAAGAAAGCTAAATAAATGTTACATTTTTCAAAGTGAGGGAAAAATACAATGTAGATGTGGAAAAAAAATCCACAGTTATGAGTACAATTGAGAGAGCAGCTATCCAAGATATGTTTCCAGTATAGCTGGTTAGAAGACAGGATGTAAGCAATTTTTTTTCCAAAGCATCAGTTCATTTTAAAAGTATATGAAGTGTGCCTATAAAGTAATAAGAGTGATTCTAAGTGCAGCTGGTGGAAATAGCCTCATTACTTCATAGTTACACTTCACATATGTGACACTGAAAGGCAGAAACCAGGCTAAAGTCTAAGCAGGTAATATCAGCCCCAAATTCATTAATTAGAGTCATGTTTACTCTATATTATCAACTGTCATATTATTTCAATGCTGTCTTCTCACTCAGTGCCTACCTAGGTCATCTTCACCAGCTGCCAAACTCTGAAATAAAAATGCAGTATTTTTCACCCCAAAGGAGTTCTTATGACTTTAGTGCGAGGGTTCTTAATTTGAAATCTGTAAACTTTCAAAAATAATTTCATTAACTGTATTTCAATATAGTCGTTTTCCACTGTAATCCACAGGCAGGTAGGTGGTACAGTGAGTGGAAAGAACCGGATCTCAAGTCAACAAGAACTCAGCTCAAATGTTATCTTAGATGTTTACTATTTGTATGAGCCTGGAAAAGTCATTTAGTCCCTGTCTTTATCAGTTTCCTCATCTGTAAAATGGGAATAAAAAGAGCAGCTAAATCCCAGAATTGTTGGGAAGATATAATGAGAATAATTAGAAAGTGTTTTGCAAGTCTTGAGGTTATGTAAATGTTATTTGATGTTATTATTATCAATACTACATATTTTTATATTATGCATTTAAGAACATTATTCTGAAACAGGATCCACAGGTTTCATGAGATTCCCGAAGGGGTCCATGACACAAAAAAAACTTCAAATCTAAAGGAATTTTTAAAGTATTTTTTTCTATATCACTTCTTTTTTTCAGCTTTTAAAAAAAGTTCATATTGCAATAAAAGCATAGCTGGGGGGTGGTCCACTGTGTCCTTGTTACCTGGAAAGAATCCGTTTTCTCTCTGAGACTGAAAATAAAATCTTTACTGAATGATAGAATTCTGGACTAGTGTGATGAAATGGCTTGAATGCCTTATCCATTGCTATTTAACTGAAATAGAAAAATGTAATCCTTTTACATTTAAATGATTACCAGCATAATTTGAAATTGTGATTAGAACCCCTAATTATCATTGATCCTTTTACTACTTAGCTGATACTAAAATCAATTAAACTTCGCATTGGCAGATGATGGCTGATGCTAGTAGCTAAGAAAAAAGGGAAGGGAGGAGAAGAATTAGAGAATTTTGCTGCACAAATCTCCCTTGTCCATGTCTTAAAAGAAGAATGGGGGCAAAAGGAGCAGGTATCTATAGCAGACTTTCTTTCTCACAATATTCTGGACCAGGAATTAGTCAATAGCATAGCAAACAGCTTCAAAAGCAAGAACAGAAAGGTTAAGAAAATGGACATTAAACATGGCGCTGTGTTTCAGGGAGGGCAAGAGAACATGACCATTTGGGCCGAGGGGCAAGACATCCCACGGCAGAGCAGTAGGTTTCAGTACAGCCTATGCACTTCCCTCTCAGTTGGTTCAAAATGATTTACCTCCTGCTATTCTGGGGATTTAGGGAGACTAAAGGAGAATTCAATTATACTTCTCCTGAAGGTATAGGAGATTTACATCTCTTTACGTACAAGTAGTAAGAATATTTCACTGCTTGATTCACTTCATGTTATACTGCACATCATTTCTAACTTAATTAAATGTTTTTTACGACTGGATTTATGTTTCTGGCATGTCTGGAAACAAAATGACACAGCAGATGAGGACATGGGCCATAGTTGAAACAGTTATCACCCCCAAAAAAGTACAACAGACACTGGAATAGCTAAGTGGGATTCTATATATTTAAGTAAATTTCAACTTTAACAACCATTTATTAAGTAGTATGGGTGTAAAAAGCCCTGCTAAATACTGGAATAGAAAGACAAATTGAAAAAAGAGGCTCAGTTTGTGCCCTCCTATGGCTTACAACCTAGTAACTACAATGCAAAATGAACATCATAAAAACATAATATAGGTATGATAAAGTGCTAACAGAGGCATCAGAAAAGAGTACCAGTATTTACAAGAATATGCAAATTATATGCACTTAAATTTTCCTACCAAGGGATTAACAACTTTATGGAATTATGGTTCTCTGGAGGGTAGGAAGTCTTACTTAAACTACAATGTGCCTATCCTACATAAAAGAATTAAAAACAAAAGTTAACAATAATGAATTTGGTTGCTTATTTTTGTTAAGTCTTGAGTTGTGATATATGAGCCCTCTATTCTAAGTATTTTGTGTTTTTTGTTTTTTAGCTATTACCAATTTTTTTAAACACTTCCTACTACAGTTTAAAAGAATGACTTTAAAACCTGGGATAAGAAAAGTGGGAAGGAAAAATCAAATAGTATCTGAAAAAGGTGTTATTAATGGTAGAAGGGGAACAAAGTAGAAAGGAAGGATGAGATAGAAAGCCAAGTACTTAACTTCTTGCTCCAGGAATAGAGATCCATGGGGCTCAAGGAAAGGGAAAGGCTATTTTTCAAATGGCTGCCTTTTAAATGCATTTTAAAGTGCTGTTTTTTCCGTAGAATTTAACAGGAAAAAACCTAGAGTTGAAGTCAAGAAGCCTAGATATGAGTTCTTGACCTGACAGTTATTCACTATAATCTCAGGTAAGTCACTGCAGGTCTCTAACCCTCAGTTTGCTCAATAAAATATCAGGGTTAGATTAGATGACCAAGTCCTAGCCAGTTCCAACTTCTTGAGCCTTATTTTCCTATAAATCAATACTTCTTTTTTCTCAAACCTAATATATTAGTCAATCATTCGCTTATAAGCACAAATGCCAGGAGCCTTTTATTCTCATGATAAGCTTTATTTTTTTTCATATTTATCAACTTTATTTTTTCATCAACTTTATTTTTTCATTTCCAAATTCTCTTCCTCCCCAAGTCCTCCTACACCCATTGAGAAGGCAAGAAATACAAAACTGCACGAAGTGATACCACATAAATCATCAGCATTTCTCTATACTACCAATAAAGCCCAACAGCAAGAGATAGAAAAATCTCACTTAAAATAACTGATGATGATATAAAATACCTGGGAGTCTATCTGCCAAGACAAATCCAGGAATTATATGATCACAAAACTACAAA
This sequence comes from Monodelphis domestica, assembly GCF_027887165.1. NCBI lineage: Eukaryota > Metazoa > Chordata > Mammalia > Didelphimorphia > Didelphidae > Monodelphis > Monodelphis domestica. The sequence goes on from NC_077228.1 coordinate 337,903,989, forward strand.
ACACTTGTCACACCAATAAAGTCAGACATAAACAATTGAAAAACCACTCATTGCTCTAGGTCTGTAGTAGCAAAGGTTTTGAGTTCAATTGCCCAGAGTGCAAATTCAAGCTGTCTGAGTGCTGCCCCCTCCCCCATTACCAGAGAGAGCTGAGGGAAGAAGTGCTTGACAGAGGGGAGGGACATGCAAAAAATGCCCTCAGGTGCTGGGAAGAGGAGAGACATAGCAGCTCCCCCATGCCAGGGGCAGCACATATGCCAATACTTTGCCAACACTGCTCTAGGCTGAGTCAATATAATAGAAAATGACAATTCTACCTAAATTTATTTATTTATTCAGTGCCATGCTACTCAAACTGCCCAAAAATTATTTCGTAGAACTAGAAAAAAATAATAAAATTTCATTTAGAAGAACAAAAAGCCAAGAATATCAAGGGAATTAATGAAAAAAATATGAAGAAAGATAGTATAACTGTATAGGATTTCAAACAATATATTATAAAGCAGCAATCATTTAAAAATCTTGTAATGACTAAGAAAAATAGTGGTGGACCAATGGAATGGATTAGGCACTCAACACACAGGAGTAAATGACAATAGTAACCTAGTGTTTGACAAACCCAAAGGTCCAAGGTTTTGGAAGAACTCATTACTTAACAAAAACTGTTGGGAAAACTGGGAAACAATATGGCAGAAACTAGACATAGACTAATATCTCACACCATATTATCAAGGTAAAATCAAAATGAAAAAGTGATTTAGAAATAAAGAGTGATATCATAAGCAAATTAGGGGAGCACAAAGTAATTTAGCTGTCAGATCTATGGATAAGGGAAGAAATTATGTTTAAAGAAGACGTATAGAATATTATGAGGTATAAAATAGATAACTTTGACTACATTTAATTAAAAAGATTTTACAGAAACAAAATCAATTAACCAAGATTAAAAGCCAAACAACAAATTTGAAAAAATCTTTATAGTAAATGTTCCTGACAAAGACCATATTTATCAAATACACAGAGAATGAGTCAAATTTATAAGAATACAAAGCATTCCTCAATTGACAAATGGTCAAAGGATATGAACAGGCAATTCTTAGAGGAAGGTAATATGAAAAAAATGCTCTCAATAACTATTAAAGAAATTCAGATGGAAACTCTGAGGTACCACTTCACACTTATCGGACTGGCTAACATGTCAAAAAGGGAAATGGTAAATATTGGAGAAGATGTGGAAAAATCAGGACATTAATTCACCATTGACAGAGCAGTGAACTTATCCAACCATTCTGGAAAATGATCTGGAACCATGCCCAAAGGGCCATGAAACAGCATATCCTTTGATCCAGCAATACCACTACTAGATATATTGCAAAGAAACTAAAGTTAGGGGGAAAGGGCTTACTTGTACAAAAATATTTATAGCAACTCTTTTTGTGGTGGCAAAGAACTGGAAAGTGAAGGGATGTCCATCAATAGGCAATGGCTAAACAAGTTGTAGTTTATGGTTATAATAAAATACTGTTGTGACATAAGAAATGACAAACAAGATGAACACAAAAAAAAATCTGGAAAGACCTATGAAGTGATGCAAAGTGAAGTGAGCAGAATCAGGAGAAATGTTGTACACAGTAACAATAGTATAGGATGATCAACTGTGAATGACTTGACTATTATCAATTAGGCAAGCATCTAGGACAGATTCAAGGAATTCAAGATGAAAAAGGCGATCCACCACCATAGAAGGAACTAATATTTGAATGCAGTTTGAATGCAGATTGAAGCGTACCATTCTTTATTTTCTCCGTGAAATTTTTGTAGTGTAAGCAATATGTGTGTTTGTTTCACAACATGATAAACATAAAAATATGTATTATATGATAATATATGTAAAACTTAAATTATATTATCTGCCTTCTTAGAGAGGAGGGTGGAGTGAGAGGAAAGAGACAAAATAGATTTTAAAATGTAAAAAAAGTGAATATTAAAAATTGTATTGATGTGAAAAAAGAAGTCATGAAAAATAATTTCCACATTAGCCATGCCCCCCCCTTAAAAAAAAAGAGTATACACATTTCAATGTAGATTCTGAAGGCTTTCTTTTTCAAATAGATTTTTATTGATAACTCTTATTTTTTTATATCTAGATTTCTCCCTAAATCCTTCTATTTATCTTTCCTAGGGAACTATAGTTATGAAAAAGGATTAATTATTTTAAAAAGAGGAGAAAATTCATAAGACCAACTAAAATGCCACATATAAAAAAGTTGAACACTACATACATTGTTTCACATCTATAAACTCAAACTCCTGCAAAAGGGGGAGTGGGGCCACCAGGAAGAATGTCTTCTCATAATTCTTTCTTGGGAACAAGCTTGCTCTTTATAATTTTATAGAATTCTGTTCTTATTATTTTATGGTAGTGTTTTTCCCATTTATATCATTGTAGTCATTGCATATTTTTTATTATTAAATTAATTAAATCATTACATGAAAATTCCCAGATTATCTCCTTCACTCCCTCCTTTCCTTCCCCACACTAAAGAAGGCATCATCTGACAAAAAGACACAGGTATGTATAAGACTTCTTTGTTTTCATTCATCAATTCTTTCTCTGGAGGTAGACATACACAAGTTACTTTTCAAACTGAAAGCAGCCACCAAGTCGAACCCTGTCATTTCTGATCTGTCAATTCAGGCTTAAGGAAAAGAAGAGAATTGCCCATGATCACACAGCTAGGAGGTACCACAGTTATGATAAGAAACTAGGTCTCCTGGCTCCTAATCTGCTGTTCCTTCCATATATCATGCTGCCTTTGGTATGAGACCCAAATGGATCATATGATGCAACTGTTTTGAAAAACATAAAAGGACATAGAAATGTAAGGTGGTCCTTAGGGTCTTACAAGCTAGGTTTGAATGACTGCACTAGTATTGATCTGTTGAGATGCTGGACGAGGCTCTTCATCTGTGTGTGTGTGTGTGTGTGTGTGTGTGTGTGTGTGTGTGTGTGTGTGTGTGTGTGTGTTTGTTTACAATGAATACAATGAAAACAACTACATTACTAAGGTTTTAAAAAACAGAAACACTGAAAGAGGAGGCTTCAGTCTTAGATTTGATCATTTTTGCAGAGTGATAGCCCACTGGAATGGAACCTTTTTAAGGGCAAGAACCATTGTTCATTTTTTCTTCATATACCCAATACCTTAAACATAGTAGGTACTTAATGATGCTTGCTGAATGAATGTTTTATTCTAAAAGGTAACACACTTTCAAAATTGATTAAATATGAACATTTTCTTCTTGGTCAGTCATTTTTAAGTCATGTCTGATTCTTCATGACCTCATTTGGAGTTTTCTTGGTAAATATACTGGAGTAGTTTGCCATTCACTTCCCCAGCTTATTTTACATTTGAGGAAACTGAAACAAACAGATTTAAGTGACTTGCCTAGGGTCACACAGCCAGTAAGTATCTGAGGTGAGATTTGACCTAAGGAAGATAAGTCTTCTTGACTCTAGGCTTGGCTCTCTATCTACTGTACTATGTCTCGGCTTAGAAGGCACTTACTGAATTAAATCAATGAATGAATGAATGAATGAATGAATGAATGAATGAATGAATGAATGAATGAATGAATGAATGAATGAATGAGTGAGTGAATGAATATAAAGAGAAGAAAATAAACAAGTTCAATGTGTATAGATGGATGGAGGTACAGAGAGAAGTGGTCTCTAATGGCTCTAAAGCCTCAGAAAGACAATATAGCTACAATACTACACATTTAAGAATTAATTCCTGCCTGACATAGTTTTATGTTTTAAATTTAAATATTTTACACATGAGTAATTTTTAAAATTTAATTTCAAAGTTAAAATGAGCCAAGCTTTTAATTTTGATATAAATTCTGAGTAACATAAATGTTTTTATGTGTTCAAACCATTAAAAAGGTTTATTGACCTCAACTAAGCATCAACATCTATAAAAAAATAGAAAAAATCTCTTTTACATGGTGATCTTGGCCAAGAAATAAAAACAAACCACAAATTTCTTCTACCCAGAATTCTCAATACAACCAAAGTCACTGTGTCTTGTTGAAGAAAAGTGATAATAACTTAAATAGTAAAAATAATTGATCCTCCAGTAGTAGGGCATATCCTAAAAACAATCATAATTTCATATCCTGAAGTAATACCTGCACACTACTCTAATGGATATTCCGATGAATTTTATCAATAAGTGGCACTTAAGACTCTATAAAATTCAGGTTCACGGACTATATAAAAACATGTTCCTTACAGCTAGCTACTAGGTATGCTAGGAAAAGTTAAGCAAAATTTGAAACATAGAGGATTTCAAACCATATCAGAATATCATCTTTTAAAAAAGAATTAGCAAGTCTAAATGAATCATTCAATTTCTACTTCTAAACTTAAGTGCAATCTACCAACATGTATGGTAAATAGGGTGAAATATTTCTTAAGAAAAATTTCCTCTAAAAGCTCAAGGAAAAAAATGGAAACCTCTGAAGAACATTTAAGTCAGGGGTGGAAAAAATACTTGACCTCCACATCTTTAAGTCATCCTTTGGATGGACTGCATTAGAAGGATTTGGGGGGAGGAAATTCAACCTTATACAACCTGAGACTAAAATCCTACGGCACTGGCTTCCATTATATAGACTGTTTACATATATAAACTATTTGAGCAAACAAGAACAACAAAATGAATTAGAAGGAATCCAAAATGAATGGATGTGGTAGAGAGGAAGCAAGATATCTCAGTGGATAAACAGCCAGACTTGGAGACAAGATATCCCAGGTAAAAATCTGGCCTCAGTCACTTCCTACCTATGTGACCCTGAGCAATTCACTTAAATCCCAATTGTCTAGCCCTTATCCCTCTTCTGCCTTAGAACCAATACTTAATATCAATTCTAAGACAGAAGGTAAAGGTTATTAGGGAAAAACAAATAGAATGGATGAATGGATGGATGGATGGATGGATGGATGGATGGATGGATGGATGGATGGATGGATGGGTGGATGGATGGGTGGATGGATGGATGGATGGGAAAATGGGCTTGGTAACTGATGAGACATCAGTGAGGGGAGACCATATTTTATAAAATATAAGTATTACTGATATAAGAATATAAATAAAGGTATTGTCAGATTATAAAATATTAGTAGTGTAAGAGTTCAGTCCATAAAAATGATCACACCATCAAGAAAAACCACACAGTAATATCTCTCTAAGGAAGAACAAAGCTATAAGCTGAATAGTCCAACTATTACTGAAAATAATTTGTAACTAACCAAAAAGAGTGACTAAAATATCGATACCCAGAGATCCCACTGTTAGGCAGATACCCTCCCTTACTTCTCACCAACCCCAAAATGCCACCCACATACATAAAAAAACATAGCTTGAATACACTTTGTATTTATTCTGCATAGATTTTGCATGTATTTTTTTCCTCCCAGTAGAATGTAAGTTCCTTGAGGGCGGCACTTTTTGTGGCAATGCATCTGACTCTCTGGAATTTTCCACCTTCATTCCATCATCCTTCTCTCACTGGAGATTCCTCCAACTCTGTGACTTTCTCTTACAGTTCATGCTTACTTTTCTCCCAGCTCTGCAACTGGCTCTAGACTTTTTTCACTTTACCCTTTGAGTGACTATCTTTCTCTCTCCCCTATTGTCTATCCCCATTAAAATGTCAGCTCCTAGAAGATAAGGACTGTTTTATGTTTTTGTTTTATTTGCACTTCTAGCTCTTCTCATGAAGACTTGCACTTTCTCTCATCCTACCTACCTATCTACTAACTACCTACCAAAGAACTGGGCACAAGATAGATAAACCTTCAATTAGAAAATATTACTAAACAAAATGTGGTGTATGAATGTAATTAAATATTATTGCGCTGGAAGAACATGCTGAATACAAAGAAGCATGCAAAGATTTACATGAATTGCTGGGAAGTGAAGTAAGTAAAATCAGGAAAACAATGTATATAGGGCTATGTCAATGTGCTTGGAAAGAAGGAAAATAACAAAACATTTGAAATTGAATGCTGCAACATTACGATGAAACTTGTGCCCCAAATAGAGATAGAAAACATCTCCTTCCACTTCTCTGCTAAGACTGGGGACTATGACTATAGAACATTATATATAATGTCAAACTTTTTTTGATTTATCAGTTAGTTTTACTGAAAATTTTTTAAATCTTTAATTCCTCATTAAAGAAGATAACTATCAAGAGGGAGTTGGGGCCATATTTATGTAAAAGCAAAAGATAGAAAAAAGATTTATTTTGAATTTTAAAGAGGAAATAATCACATATCTATCTATCCTAAATACCATGCATTTTGGAGCAAGGTGAGATTTAGAGATTATAAACTACTGTATATGACTAGTGGTTACTTTTAGAGACGAAGAAACTAAGGCTAAGAAAGGCAGAATGACTTGTCCAAGGCCATATTACAAATTAGTACTCAAACTTGGACTAAAACACTGGCATCATGGTGTATTTTGCATAACAAGGACCCAAAGGTTTACCATGTCTTTTCTTTTTTTTGCTAGTTACATATTTATTATGAAAATCAAAGGCAAACCAATCTATAATATTATGGCAATAAATTACAGAATTTTATAAATTTGAGAACTTCATTTTACCTGTAACTTTTACTTTCTAGTTATCTCAGTTGGTTTTTGAAGCACAAGATAATTTTTGAGGGGTTCAGTGTAAGGTAGACAAATCTCTTTGAACTTTCCAAACTTTGCTACCAATATTCCTTCTCCCTTCTACCCAATTCAACCTAGAGTCTCCTGATTCTCAATTATATGTGTCTGTATGTGTTTTATCAGACCATGCTACAACCTCATTTTTCACCCCAATGGATCTGTGACCTCATAGATTCAATTCAATTGAAAAATCATTTTCTTTGTTGTCCAGTCATTCAGTCATGTCCTACTCTTCAACATCTCATGTGGGGTCTTATTGGTGAAGATATTGGAGTTTTATTTCCTTTTCTGGTGGATTAAGGCAAACAGGGATTAAAGAGTGTCCTGCAGCTAGTTAATATCTGAAACCAGATTTGAACTCAGGAAGATGAGTCTTCCTAACTCCAGGCTAGCATTCTCTCCATTGCACCACCTAGCTGCTTCATTCTGTAGACACTATGCCAAGCCCTGTACTAGGCACTGTGGACACAAAAATTAAAATTATACAGTCTTGCCCTCAAGGAACTTACATTCTACTGGGAGGAAAAAAATACATGTAAAATCTATGCAGAATAAATACAAAGTGTATTCAAGATATAAGCAGGAAGAGGGAGAATCAGAGGACAGATTGATGTCCAACACCTGCACTGCTCTAAGTTGCCACTCATTCACACCTTTGTACCCTGTGTGACTCTTGAACTTCACAACTTTGCTCTGATCTCATTAGATATTGCTTCCCTCTCCTTGTTCTATGGTACAGTCAAACTGAGCTTCTTTCTTTCCATTACTCATATATGATGGTGCATCTCTTGTCTTAAAGGAAAGGTACCTAAGAAGGGCAGTACATAGAGCTCTGGAAGAAGGAAGACCTGCATTCAAATACTGCCATAGGCACTTACTAGCTGTGATCTTGGGTAAGTCACTTAACCCCTGTCTCAGTTTCCTTAGCTATAAAAATGAGAACGGAGGTGGGGAGGGCAAGCTAGGTGACTGAGTGGATTTACAGCCAGGCCCAGAGATGAGAAGTCCTGGGTTCAATCTGGCCTCAGACATTTCCTAGCTGTGTGACCCTGGGCAAGTCACTTGACCCCCATTGCCTAGCCCTTACCACTCTTCTGCCTTAGAACCAATAAACAGTATTTATTCTAAGACAGAAGGTAAGAGGTTTTTTTTTTTTTAAATGAGAACAATAATAGCATCTACCTCCTGGGTTTGTTGTGAGGATGAAAGGGAAAATATTCATATTTTGCAAACCTTAATGTGATGCTAGATTTTGTTACTGTAATCAAAATGGTATACATTCTTCATCCATGTCCTTTTTTCCATATGGAATACCTGGTAGATTTCTTTTTTAATTATATTTTCTTTCCACAATTACATGAAAACACAATTTTAACTTTCTCTTTTTTTTTTTAAGTTTCATACAAATTCTCACCCTCTCTCCCTTCCTGCCCTTCTCCCTCTCTGAGATGGCAAGTAATCTGATATAGATTATACATATGCAATACAGTTAAACATTTTTCATATTAATTCAAAGAACTAAAACAAAAGAAAAATAGGAAGAAATAAAAGTAATAATAGTATATCTTGGACTGCATTCAGACTCTGATCAGTTCTTTCTCTGGAGGTGGATGACATTTTTCATCATGAGTCTTTGAGAACTGTCTTGAATCACTGTATTGTCAAGAAGAGCTAAGTCACTTATAAATGTTTCTCATATAAGATTGATGTTACTGTGTATAATGTTCTCCTGGTTCTGCTCACTTCACTTTGCATCAATTCATGTAGGTCTTTCCAGGTTTTTTAAAAACCCAACTTGTTCAGTCATTCCTCTGTTGATGGCATCCACAAAAAAAGAGCTGCTATAAATGTTCTTGTACAAACAGGTCCTTTTCTCTTTTGCAGATCTCTTTTGAATGACTGACATTCTAAGTGAGGAGGCCTGGTAGTATTCCAGATCTTAAAGAAATCATGTCATCTGCAAATAGAAGAATTTGGAGGACTCCACCTTCCACAGGCAATCTCTCCTGTCTAGATTCTATAAGGAATATCTTTGATACCAATGCTGAACAGTATTGTTTTATGCCTTATTTGCTATCTATAACTAAAGAACTGTTGAACAAAGGGATCACTGTGTTTGTACATATCAGGAATGTTGTATAATCTAAAATATGCATGGCATACTCTGTTTTCAAGTGTTCTATAATCAATGAACAAGAAACCTGGCAGGATTTTGTATTCTCCTCGCCTCTCAAACAATTGTGTGTGACTGTGAAAATATGGTCAGCTGGAGAAAAATCATCTGTGCAAATATACTTATTCCCTTTATAATTTAATCAAGGATACTGTCAATATATGCACACATCATTGTCTTCAAGATGTTATAAGATAATGTAATGGAATACATTCCCATAAGAATAATTAATGAGGAATTCAGAGAGAAATAGAGGAATCTGTACATATTGATATTCATCATCAAACGGGATATTTGTAAAGCACATAGCAGGTGCTTAATATATGTTTTCCCATGATTTAGAACAAAACCAGCAGAGAAATGAATGCAATGGTTTTCTGTCACAGCATGAGCAAAATGGAAAGATATATTGCATTAAAGCACTGGTATAACCCATATTAAACTATTTGCCTCCTCAGGGAGGAGGGGAAGGGCGAGAGGGAGAAAATCTGAATCTTAAAATGTCAGAAAATAATTGTCAAAATTGTTTCTATGTGTAAGTGAAAAAATTAATTAAGTAAAATGTTTTTAAAAGGAAATAAGTACAACTACAACCATGTATGTGAAAATAACACTAAAAGGCAGCTGAATTCAGATCAATTGCAGTAACCAATCTTCTTGTACAGATGATGAGACACATTTTTCTCTTCTCAGAAAAGTTAAGGATTGCTATTACTCTTGGTGATCTCATCAGCCTCTAGGAACTTAATTATAATTTCTATGCCAAATATTCTCAGATTTACTTAACCAAGCCCCCATCTAACCTACAGTTTTGCATCTTCCATTCCCTTACTGGACATCTCAAGGCAAATGTCATGTAGTCATTTTAAATTTAGCATGTACAAAACTGAAACTCTTCTTTCCTTCTTTCTTCCAAACTTTCTTATTACTGTCAACAATATTACCAACATCCCAGTCACTCGGACCTGCAAAGCCATCCCCAACTTTCCACTCTCATCATATCCAATTTGTTGTCCAGTCCTGTCAATTCAACCTTCATAACATCTCCTTTACTTATTGTTGCTCAGTCATTTCAGTTGTGACTACCTTTTTATAACCCCATTTGTGTTTTCTCAGCAAAGATACAGGAGTGGTATTGCCATTTCCCTCTCCAGCTCATTTTACAGATGTGGAAACTGAGGCAAGCAGGATGAAGTGACTCGTCCAGGGTCTCACTGGTAGGCATCTTCCTGACTCCTCGCCTAGCATGCCAACCACTGTACCACATAGCTGTCCTAACATCTCTTATATGCCCCTCTCATGTCCTCCTTTCTCTAGCCTGGTATAGACCCTCATCTCATACTTGAATGACTATAATAATCAGCTAATTGGTCTTCCTGTTCATCTCTCCTTACTCCTGTTCATCCTCCACTCAGGTATCAAATTTATTTTGCTTAAGCACAAGTTTGACCATGTTGCCTCCCTGTTTAATAAACTAGCATCGTCTATCACCTCCAAGATCAAATATTAAACTTTTTAAAGCTCTCCATTACCTGCCCCCCTTCCTATCTCCCCAGGCTTCTTATACCTCACCCCTTTCTATGCACTCTGTGATTAAATGCCACTGGATTCCTTGCTTTTCCTCAAACTCCATGTTTTCATTGGCTATTCCCCATGCCTAGAATGATCTCCTTCCTCATCACCATCTCCTGGCTTCCTTCTAGTCCTGATTACAATCCTACTTCCTAAAGAGGCCTCTAATCCCTCTTAAAGTGAGTTTCTGCCCTTTTGTGATTATCTTCAACTTAGCCTGCATTTGTCTTCTTTGGAATAGCTGTTTGTATGTTATCTCCACCATTAAACTGTGGACTCTTTGAGAGCAGGAACTATTTTTTGCCTTTCCTTGCATTTATAGTAGTTAGCACGGTGCCTGGCACATGGTTGACATTTAATAAATGTTGGCTAACTTGATGACTTGAAGAAGATATAGAATAACTTGTTGGTTACAGTGATTTTAGCACTCACTTTCAGAGGAAAGACCATGGCTAGATTCAGAGGAATTAGGTTCAAATTTTGCTTCTGACACTTAGTTTTCCTCATCAACAAATTAGCCTCTGACAGCTCTTCAAGCTCTAAATTTGATAAGAACTATACTTTATTTTTTTATATTATCTGTTTTATTCTATTTGTATTTATTTTGTTAAATATTTAGTAACTACACTTGAATCTGGTTTGGGTCTTGCTCAGGAGTGGCCTATCATCTGCTTCTTTGAGTTTTTGATATTTCTGCTCTAGGAAGTTCACTAAAATGATAGAGGAGGGTATCTGGGGTTTAGAATATTTCCCTCCACACTCTACAGTAAGACAAAAAAATGAAAACAAATTTTGCGCTTTCAACAGTGATGTATTTTTGAGTCAGTTCTTGTTACTTTATTTATTTTGTAAACTTTACTTATTTTATTTTTTACCACAAAAGAGTTTGATGGTATTAGGTGGAGTAGAAAATATATTGGAAAATAAATGATTGTTGTTTTTTAAAGCACCAATGAAATTTTTTTAAAGATTTTATAGGGATGAGAAGTAAGGAAATGATCCAACAGGGTCTTCTCTTTTTGTCATACTATTTTACTTCTTTTTTTCCTGTTCTTTAGGTATAACCTGACAATTGATCCCCTAATATCTTCAAAACTGTGACACTTCTTACACAGATTTCTTAAGTACATACTTGATTACTTCCATCTACCCAACTATCATCTCAATGCAGGCAACATCCAAATCTTTATTTCCATTCCTAATCTTTTTCCCTGAATTCCATGACTATATTAACAACTACTTGCTGCATATCTCCCCCTGGAGGATAGGTATCTCAAACTCAAAGTGTCCAAAACAGAATTCCTGTTTTCCAAAAATCTATCCCTCCTCCAAAATTCTCCACCTCTTCTGATGCGATCACTCTTTCCAGATACTAAGGTTTTGTTGTTGTTGGGTCACTTCAGTCATGGCTAACTCTTCATGACCCTATTTGGGGTTTTCTGGGCACAGACACTGGAGTAGTTTGCCATTTTCCTTCTCTAACTCATTTCTACACATGAGGAAAATGAGGCCAACAGAGTTTAATGAGTTGCTCAGAGTCACAGTTGGGAAGCATCTGAGACAAGATTTGAACTCAGGTTGAACAAGGAACAATTTGAACAAGGAACTCTTGCTGGTTCCAAGCCCAGTGCTCTATCCACAGTGCCACCTTGCTGCCCTTACCAGGTTTACACCTTTGTAATATTTCTCAACTCTTCTCAAATCCACAATAAATAGACTGCTCATTTTTGTTGATCCCCTTTACCTCCACAACATCTTGTACGTTCTTCTCTTGCTCTCCAAAAACTGGCTCCCACTCATTTTTCTAGTTTTCTTTCACATACTCCCCTAATAAACACATATGGTCCAACCAAGTCAGATCACCAGAGCAATTTATATTGCTCAAAATGTGCCATCTTCTTCTGTATATTTTACAAATAGGCTTATGGTTTAAATTTCTATGGTCTTTTGTTACTCTGGCTCTCTACTTACCTTGGTTCTCTTGGCTTCCTTGTGGTAACTTCTTATTATATTAGTTAAGTTTCTCTAATTTAATTTTCTTATTCAATAGTTTTATTTTTATGTTGTTCACAGTAAAAACTTATTTAAACAGATTGGGTTAAAACTGTTATAACAGGGGGGCAGCTGGGAAGATCAGTAGATTAAGAGCCAGGCCTAGAGACAGGAGATCCTAGGTTCAAATCTTGCCTCAGACACTTCCTAGCTGTGTGACCCTGGGCAAGTCACTTAACCCCCATTGCCTAGCCCTCAGCACTCTTCTGCCTTGGAACCAATACAGTATTGATTCCGAGATAGAAAGTAAGGGTTTAAAAAAAACAAAACAAAACTGTTATAACAGTATAGGAAATCTTCTTGCCCTTTTTCCATCTAATTTAGTGTTGATTGGGCTGTTGCTTTTGCTATTTGCTATAATTGCCCTGGTCAATGGTCAGATTTGTCACAAAACACATCAGTTACCAGTTGGTTCTTTTTTTCTTTTCCTTTTTTTTGTCTCTTAAGGAATTATTTATTTCATTTTCAGGGGAAATTGTTCAGTGCTCACCATGACAAATGCTGAGAGCTAAGATTTGGAAATGACCTACCCCCAGTTCCATGGAGCTCATTCTCCTCCAAAGAAAAGGAAACTTCTGAGGAGAGTAGAAAGGACCTTTAGAGCTATTCTTCTCTTTCCTTCCCCCTTCCCCCCAATCAAGCCAGCCTCAGATATCTAAATCAGATTTTAACTTCAGGACTTGCCTGAAAAATATCCTGTAGACTAAACCAAGCATTCTCCAGCTCTCCCAAATTTCTTCCCTATTAGTTTTTCTGCTAATGCCTGAAATTCCTTTCAAAATGAGTGTCATCCGTGGGACTCCATGGTTAGAGATAAGACTTTTTTTTTAAATGCCAGTCTGAGGAAATAAGTCAACTTAAAATGTGTTCACATCAAGCCAACCTCAGATTTAACTTCTGAACTTACCTGAAGAATAAGCCAAGTATTTTCCAATTTAACCAGATTTCTCCCCTATATTTTTTTTTGGCTGATGCCTGAAATTCCTTTCATTCGATTACTATCCCTTAAACTCCATACTTAGAGATAAAAGATTTTTTTAATGCCTGTTTGAAGAAATAAATCAACTACAATGTGTTCCCATCAAGTATAGTCAAACTTACAAAAGTGATATGAGGCTCTCATCTTCTTTAAGCAATCAATATGCATTTATTAAGTATCTTTGTGCCAGGCACTATTGTGCTGTTAATACGAATGCCAAAAATGAATAAATATCCTCCTCAAGGAGCTTACAGGGATTGGGGATGGGGTGTGAGAACTATACTATCGAAAGGGAAGAATACACAAAGGAAATTCTGATGGCACAAGATCCTGCAGCCTGGCTTAACTTCACGCTGGATGGGAATGAGCAGGTGCTCAAGATGGAAGGTATATTTTCTTATCACAAGACCATAATTTTGCAGTTGGGACTTTAGTGGTCATCTAGTCCTACCCTACCATTTTACAGATGAACATCTGAGGTCCAGTGAGATGAGCAGTGACTTGCTGAAGACAATACCCCACACCAAGTTGCAGATCAGGAACTAGGTGGCCCAGTGAATAATTGCATACATATAATTAGGAAGACCCCTCTTCCTGAATTCAAATCTGGCCTCAGATATTTACTAGCTGTGTGAACCCATGGGCAAGTCACTTAATCTTATTTGCCTCAATTTCCCTCCTTTGTAAAATGAGTTGAAGAAGTAAAAGGCAAACTGCTCTAGTATTTTTGCCAAGAAAACTCCAAATGGGGTCATAAATAATCAAACATAACTAAAAAAATTACTGAATTGAAAAAAAAAGTTGCAGATCAAAGATTGGGACAGGTACTATGGTGACTCCAAGTTTAATGCCCCAAATACAATGATTTTTCTACTGTACCACACATTAGACAGGCTTAATACAATTTTTTTAAAAAGAACATAAGATAGACTTTGTCATAAAGGAGCTTTGCTACCAAATCATTCATTAAGGTATGGCTGTATTTACTCACAACATGCCCTACTCCCACCTCTTTTTTTATTAGAAGATATTTTACCACTAAAGGGAGAAAGGGAATTATGGTCAAATTGCTCCTGGCTGGAAGATGCTATAACCAAGAACATAATTTTCCTTTTGAAGGCTTAATAGGGTCATTCAAGCTTTTTTTCAACTGCTCCAGAAACAAAGGAGGAGGCCAGAAGAGAATGGTTTATTTCCTCATCACTACAGAGAAACAGAAGGGGAGGATTTTCAAAGAGAGAAAATGCCTGAGTAAATAGAGTATGCTTTTCAATCTCACAGCAGTTGTATGAAGATACATAAGACCCTCTCTAGAAAGTTATTATGGGCCTGAAGGCAACAAGTGCTACTAAAAACAAGGGATCGTTTATTATTGGAATGATTAGGACAGAAGACACTCTAATGCTAGAAACTGGCTTAATAGGAGAAGATCAAATTGAACTCCTTTAGCCTAGCCTTGAGCTAAGACACTGGATGAACCTGGAAGTCTAAAAGGGAGAACTGAAGCAAAAGGATAAATCAGACTTCCCCTTAACTCTTTCTTTTCCTGGGCTTCTTTCAATTGTTATTTGATTCAATTGCCAATCTGTCCCACACACCTCTTCTGCGTTCCCTCTAAGTCCCCCAAGCCCTGTTTGGATTTTATGCTTGTCATCTATCCAAGGTGAACTCTGAAAAGTCCTTTAATCCAACTGTAGGGGAGAAAAAAAATGGGCCCTTATGACCTCTGGATGAATTTAGCTAAAAATCAGGAGGCTTCCTGCCAAGAACACAGACCAATGTCAATTATCCATTGGCTAATTATCTCATTTGGGGATTATAAACCTTCTTCCTTTTCATTCCTGCTACATGCTCCTGGCCCATTTCATTCCTCCTTAGCCCTTCCATCATCAAGTAGGGGAAAGATAGAAAAAAGAATTAAAATTCAGATTTTATCAGTCTAATACTAATATTCATCAGCTGTTTTTGTAATGGGTGTTTTAAAAATCAGCATCCCCATTCAAAAAAAAAAAAAGATGCCACACAGTAAAACAAACTTGGGCATTACTTGTGGATATCATTCATCAAGTTTTTAGTTACTTTAAAAAAACAACTTAGCAATAATTTAAATATCAGAAACACTGACTTGCAATTCTATCTAAATCATATGGAGAGGGGGCAGCTGGGTAGCTCAGTGGATTAAGAGCCAAGCCCAGAGATGGGAGGTCCTGGGCTCAAATCTGGCCTCAGACACTTCCTAGCTGAGTGACCCTGGGCAAGTCACTTAACCTCAATGCCTAACCCTTACCATTCTGCCTTGGAACCAATACACACTATTGATTCTAAGATGGAAAGTAAGGGCTTAAAAATGAATGAATGAATGAATGAATGAATGGATGAATGGATGGATGAATGGATGGATAGATAAATAAATAAGTCAGATGGAGAGGTAGCAGGATAGCAGAATTGGTACAGAGCTGACTCCTACTTAGGAAAACCCGAGTTCAAATCCCAATTCAGATACATAGTGGATGCACAACACTGCTCAAATCCAAGTCCCCCAGGCCACTCTCAACAATTAGGAGATATTGATCTCTATTGGCTGAGGAGGAAGTTCTTCACCAGGAGAACCCTTCACTAATAAAAATCACAAGTCCTGTTTTTAAAAGCATTAAAAATGTTTGATATATTCGTATAGATGACCTTTATAAATAGTAAAACTGACAGTGGGGTGCCAGTATTCTCAATATCTGACTTATGTGGAGAAGATACAGGAAAGACCTCCACAGTATTCATTATAAATTTCAAATCCTTCAAATAATGTATTTGCAGATGAAAGCCATATCAATGAATTGGTGAAAGGCACATAAACCTCTACGTTCATGAGAGGCAGAAGGACGCAGTGGATAATGGGCAGTACTGGGGTCCAGAAGATGAAGGTTCAAGTCTTGCCTCTATGGCACTTGTGGAAATGCTGGCAAATTAGTGCCCTTAGAGATTCTAGAAGAGAAGTGACAGAGGAGTGGTCCATCAAAGGGCCATTTCTACCCAGGGAGTACATGGATGAAATCACAAGTTTGAACTCAAACTGAACAATCAGAGACTAGTGATTATCAGAAAGTTTTTTTGTTTGTTTGTTTGTTTTTGCTGCTTGTAGGTGGCAGCACAGATATATCAGTGGCATATTAGAATTCAGAAAGAAGAATCATCCTGACTCCAGGTCCCCTGTGCCATCTACCTGCCCCCAGGCCCTGGAGACATAAAGCCAAAAAATAAAACAATTCCTGCCTCAAGGAACTCACCTATCCTGAGGGAAATAGAAATAAGGAGAAAAAAAGTATAAACAAAGTAATTTCAAAAGGGAAAGAGTGCCAAGAACTTGAAAAGGCTGGGGGAGAAAGATCAAGGTGGCCCAGGTGATTTGAACCAAGTTAGTACTTCTAGGAAACAGAGGCAATCACGGAGTGTATTCTACATATGGGAAATGATTTGTGTGAAGACAAGTAGGTAGGAAAAGGAATGCCACTGCCAGAAACAGGCCAGTTTGACCGGCGAGCAAAAAATGGGAAAGTGGATAAAATGTAGTTGGAGAGATAGGTATGAGCCAGTTTGTGGAGAGTTTAAATATTTAAATAACAAACTGCAAATTTTATTATTTATCCATGGATCAAGATTTTTTTTAACCTTTTATTTGTGTATCATGGATTCTTTGGGCAGTCTGATGAAACCTATGGACTCCTCAGAATCATGTTCCTAAATGCAATATTTTTAAATTTAAATGAATAATTTAATATTATTATATTGTTAATATAATATAATATAATATAATATAATGTAATTATAATGTAATATAAATGTATTAATATATAAGCTTTATATATTATATTATATATTAATATGTTAAATAATTTAAAATATAATGAATTCTATGATTCATAATATATACCTATATAATATAACCATTTAATTTTCAAAGGAAACCAATTGTAGTCAATTGTAGTCAAATTATATTCAATTATATTCAAATACAGGTTGTTGGTTTTTTTAAGCTCAGGTTAAGTGCTCTTATCCTAGAGGTAATAGGGTGCCACTGAAAAATTTTAATAGGGGATTGATATGGTCAGATTTGTGTTTTAGTAAGATAAATTTGGAAGCTATGTGGGAAATGGATTAAAGAAGGGAGATATTAGTGGCAGGAAGACCAATTAGGAGGCTTACATAAAATCATTAAATCTCTCTTGGCAATGTTTCTAAAGTAATGCAGGGTGAGAAGACATCTTCTATATATGAGAGTAATTTTTCCTTTAATACTGAATAAACATGTATTAACTGTCTATGTATATAGAGTACTATGCTAAAGAGCTGGTAAGATTATTAAAAAATAATATATATGTATATATATATTAGTCCCTACCCTCCAGGATTTTATAATCTAACTCAACTGCAGACAGTTCCCCTCCTAATGATTTTACAAATTATCCATTTTAGTTAAATTTGGCAAATAAAATAACCAAATTAACTATTCCATGCTTTTATATAGTTGTGAAAATTCGTTTGAGAGGAAAACACCAAGTTACTGCCTTAAAATGTAGTGTATGGGGTGGAGAGTGAAGGGGAAAGAAGTTGTACTTATATTCTTATATTATATTACTTATATTCTGTACTTATAACAACTAATCTTAAAGCCAAAAAAAATGAGGTAATATATCTCCTTTCTCTTTTGGGGTTATGGAATAGTGAACATGCTGTCGGAGTTTGTAATCACATTGGTTATTTTTGTTTTGCCTCATTGGGACAAATATAGGCTTAAAGGTTAAAGGATGAATGGAGGAGCATAGAAGAAGAGAAAGGATATATCTATAAGAGAAGGGATATATCTAGAAATTAGTATAATTTTAAAACAACAGGAATCAAATTTTTTTAATTGCATCATATGTTAGAATCAAAAGAACTTTGAGGCTTCACCTCATACCTAGAAAATTGGCAAAGATGGGAAAAGTCTAAAAGAGTCAGCGTTGGAGGGATTTCAGAAAACACAAACATACTGATACACACACAGTTGGCAGGGCTGTAAATTGATTCTATTTCTATTTTTTAGGAAAAGCAATTTGGAATTATGCTAACAATAGGAACACAAATATTCACACTTTTGGGCCCAGGGATTCCAATGCTAAGTGTGGTATACTCTAAGGAGATCAAAGGTAAAAATAAATATATGCCAAAATAGCACTTTTCTACTTAAAAAGATCTGAAAACAAAGCGGATGCCCATCAAATGTGAAGTTGCAAAACAAATTGTGAAATACTAATTTAAGAACATATTATTAATGCATAGGAACAACAAACTTAAAGACTTCAGAGAAGGATAGAAAGAGTAATGTGGCTGATAAAGAGTTAACAGGGGGGCAGCTGAGTGGCACTGTGGATAGAATACAGGGCCTGAAAATAGGAAGATTCCTCTTCCCAAGTTCAAATCTGACCTCACAGATCTAGCTGTTCTAGAACTAGAATTCTAAGTGTCAGTAGAAATTCCAAGAGAAAATTGTACAAATAATTAAAAGTCCAAGAAAGAGTTCAGTACTAGAGATATTGATTGTACAGTTGAAACTAAATGAATCAATGAGCTCTTAATGGGACTGCTTGTAGGGAAAAAAGGGGGAAAGTTGAAAACAGAATCTTTTATAAATTTGGCTTTAGTACTTCATTACCTACATTCATTCATGAAACATTTTATAAACCCCCTCTGTGAAAGCAGTAAGCTTCTGAGTTCAAATCCAGTGTCAGACTCTTCATAGCTATGGGACCCTAAGTAATATATTAACCCTGTTTGCCTCAGTTTCCTCAGCTGTAAAATGACAAACGACTCTAGGATCTTTGCTAAGAAAACCCCAAATGGGTCCCAAAGATAAGGATAAGGCTGAAAAATGAATGAACAAACAAAAAGATAACAGTACCAGGAGGAAAACAATATACAGAACTACAAACATGCAAAGCCAAACAAACAATAAAACTGAATTCACACTTGTCTTTGCATGATCCAGGAGAAAGATTAAAGAAATAAACTTTCTTTTGGTGCAAAAGGGGTGGGGAACTATGGTTATGGAATATTGAATATATTATCCAGACAGTGTCAATGTGTTGATTGGTTTTCTTATATTCTTTTCCCCCTCTTTTTTTAAACACTTAACTGCTGTCTTAGTATTAATACTAATTTTAATGTAACTAATACTAATAATATTAATACTAAGAAGAGCAACAAGGGCTAGGCAACTAGGGTTAATGAATTGCCCATGCTCATTTAGGAAATATCTAAAGCCACATTTGAACTCAGGTCCTCCTGACTCCTAGAGACACAAAACCAAAAATAAAATCATTCCTGCCTCAAGAAGCTCACCTGTCCTGAGGGACAGAAAAGGTATAGAAATAAGAAACCTTTTTTTTTTTACAATAGATAGCTCAGCTGGGGGGGGGGGAGGGGGGTACACTGAGGCAAATAGCTCAATGGATAGACTGCCAGGCCTGGAGATAGGTGTTCTTAGTTCAAACGTGGCCTCAGACATTTCCTAGTTGTGTGACCCTGTCCACGTCTCTTAATCCCAATGGCCTTGTCCTTATTATATTTTTTCACTTTAGAATCAATAAACAGTTTTGATTTTAAGAGAAAAAATAAGGGCTTTTGTTTTTTTTTTAAGTGGGGGGATAGCTCAAAGAATGGAGAGACAGGAGAGAGAGACTCAAAAATGAAAATATTATAAAAACAAAGGACATCAAAAATTGTTTTAAGATGAACTTTACGTGAAGGTTTTTATTTATTTTTATCTATTTGGTTGGTATTAGTGATTTCGATGGTGTAGGGAACTCCCAGGTAGGAAACTCCATCTACCAAAGTAGATTAGTAACTTGCCTTTAATTTATAGCCTCACATGGCCTGTGGCACTGAGAGATTAAGTTATTTGCCCCTGGTCACATAATTATGTGTCTGAATCAGAACTTAAACTGAGGCTTTACTGACTTAGAAACCAGCTCCCTATTGACTATACCAGTTAGCTTCCCAAAGTTGTATCAAATGAAATGTTATTTTTTTAGAGTTTTACTTCCCTTGGCTCTCCATTCCACAAAAAACAAGTTACCTTAACCAGTGGTTTAAATTAATTGAACTTAGATCAAATTCACCTGTCCAGCTATCCCAGGAGGCTGGGAAATAGCAAAGTAGATCATCCTCCAGGGACATATTTAAAGATTACAACCTTGAAATTTCACATCTTCAGTACAACCATCTATCAAGTCATTCTAGACATTAAAAATGTGTTGGCTTCAAATTGAGAATACTTGATAATTTCTAATAAAAGTGTTCTCTTCTTTGCTGATGAATACAAATTACTAACTGCTTAAGATTTGTATGATTTCAGCAGTGATCATGCAGTCTATTCTAGTCTAAGAAACAGATTAACATATTTAAATAGAACTAATCAGAAGTTTTAAAGTGGCAAGGCCAATAGTTTTCTTATTGTCTCACACTCTATGTTGGGTGAAACAGTTTCAAGTTTTTCAAAGTAGGAGCCAAAGAAAGGCCTATTATTTTTGCTCAAGTAATAAAAAGAACAAAGAACTTGAAGGGTCCCTGCCTTAATATGTTCCTATCCTCAATGATGCAAAAGTTCCATCGATGATTCTATTCTTCACAGCCCTTCTAGGCATTCCATCTTCCACTCTGACCACATCAGATCCCGCAACCTAAGCAAAGTCATTTTAAGTCTAATCAAACCAAACAGCTGTTTTAACAGTTGGGTTGCTATGAAATTATAATATTCTATTCTTGACAGTGCCTAGCAACTCAACTGTTAAACAGCTGCTCCACTCTACAAGTTAAAACCAATCCCAAATACAGTCTGCATCCCCATTCGCAGCTGCTTTGAGATTCTTTCAGAATAGAAGTTCCCAAACTTTCTACTTTGCCATTCTTGTTAATTCACTGCACCTGTTTAAAATTCTAATCCCAGTTTCACTTCTATCCAGAACCTTCATTCTCTGCTCATTTTCTCCCCCACCTGCCAAAGTAGAGACATACCCTCTTCATAAGGTCACTCCCCAACCAATGTTTTTCCAGCATAATATTACTAATAAATAATAATCAAAGGCCAACATAAAATGAAATTTGGCCAGTCACCCTCATTTATACCACTGCTACTAAAGGAACCAACTGCCCTAACACTGTTTCACCTAATAGAGAATTTTTAGGGAACCAATAAATAGCCTTAGCCTGTCTGTCAATATGTGATTCTTCACCACATCCCCCAAGAACACATACCATGGGTTTTCCTACCTCGTTATTTTGTTTTGCTGCCTTAAAAGTAACCTTCTTGTCCTTGTGAGACACAGTCTATTGTTGAGAGAGCTGGATCCCATTTAGGGAAAATACTTTCCAGTGAGACTTATGACAAATGCATTGGCTAACTTTTAAGAAAAGAATCTTTGCCCTTCCCAAATGACTTCCCAGTAGGGTTTTCATTTTTTTAGTCCTCAGAAAAACCTTCAGAATTGTGCCCTGATCACCATGATATCACTCAGATTGCCTATTTGTCCAATTCTCCACAACCCTCCTGATGGGAACAGCTACTAAGTGCCAAGCCCTTTAAAGACGCTTAACTTGGAAATCTCTACAGCTAGCCAAGATGAATTATATCCGACATCCTCAAGGTCCGGCAGAAGACTTTGCCACTGACTGGAAGACTTGCCTTTTGCCCCCTTAATGGCCTCACTTCTAGAGACTGTCAAGCACAATAGATTTCTCAGGTCTCTGGCTGGCAGGGCAAGCTGGAGAACAGATTACTGCCAGACACCAAACTCATCACGCCACAACACACAGAGAAGCCGAGCACAATTTCTGACTATGGACCTAGTTCCTCAAGTGAGAAGATGCAATAGGTGAAACCGGTGCGTTAATTTCCAGAATGACCTCTTTCCCAACCCAGAGCCAGCAGCAGGGATGAGTGAGAGACTGAGCAGCTTCAGAAAGTGCAGAGTCTAAATGACAAGAGTGAATCATCCTCCTAACAAAGTGATGGAGTGAAGAACTGAAAGCAAGTCAGTAGGTCTCTCTCAGACCCCAAAGAAAGCTTCATGGATCTTTTCTGAAAGGAGGATAGGACAAAGCCAGGGCTGAAAAAAAAAATCTCTTTATTAAATTAAATTATTAAAATAATTTAAAATAATTAAATCAGAGAACCTTCTAGTATAAGTTCAGTGGTAAGGAGGGCAACTAGGTGGCTCTGTAGATAGACAGGAGGTTCTGGGTTAAAATCTAGTCTAAGACACTTCTTAATTGTGTGACCTTGGGCAAGTCACTTAGCCACCCCCCCATTACCTCTTAGCCCTTACCACTCTTCTGCTTTAGAACTAATACATAGTACTTAATCTAAGACAGAAGGTAAGAATTAAAAAAAAAAAAGGTTCCGTAGCTACTAAGTTTTCCTTAATTAAAGAAGACTTAAAATAATGCACCTGCTACCAATGAAATACTTTTATCATAATGAAAGGTGATCCCGTTCTTCAAACCCCTCCCCAAAAAACTTTTTTTAATTTTATTTTTGTATCAGTCTTGAAAATTCGATCCATCCCTCTCTCTTACTGTATTGTTAGAATGAGTTTTGCTTTACAGAGCTAAACATAGAAAAGTTTTCATTTTTAATAAGGGCTCAGATAAATAATCCTAAATCCCAAAGGGCCTCGTTAAAGCAGCCTCATAAAAGTTTTACACTTGCATATGAGTTTGGGAAAAAAAATGTCTACCTAGCAGTTTGAGCTCCTGCTGACTTCCATTGCCTTGGGGAAGTTATTGTTGAAATTCATGTGTCTAGCTATTTGAAATGATTTAAAACAGCCTATTATGATAAATCACGGGGAAGCGTGCCAAATGAAAGACACTATTCAAAGAAAAATCTCATTTTAAAAACACAAACTACATACATATACACGCGAACACAAAGCACACATCCATATGTTTAAAAAGTATAAAAGTTCTACATTACTCCATAAGAACCTATTTTATGCCCATGGAGCTAGTTTAGCCAACATACAAATACATATCTAGTCATTTCTAATCTGTACTCCTCCTTTTCCCCCTTCCTCTTCAAGGGGTCCCTTTGTCTATCCCAACATTTTTCCCCCCACCAGGAGAATTTATGACCTGGCAGAAAGAGGAGAGGGAAACTCCCATCGTAAGCACAGGGTGCTGATATGAGTGTTCTCACAGAAGCACCAGAGTCACCACATTCCAGGGAAAAGCTTTAGTACCAAATCTCATGGGGTACATTTAAGAAGCAAATGAATGATGGGATAGTGACTACTACTGATAAAGGGATAATAATGGAGGGGCAAAGAAATTTAACAATTTTGGCAAGCTACCCACCCAAAAGGAAAAAAAAATTGCAAACCCTGAAGTGCTATGGAAATGTGAATTCCTTTGACTAAATTAAGGAGCAGCAAGGTGGCACAGTAGATAGAGTGCAAAGTCTGGGATCAGGAAGACTCATGACTCTTCTTTCTGAATTTAAATCAGCTTCTGACACTTAGAAGCCATGTGACCCTACGCAAGTCACTTAAGCCTGTTTGCCTCAGTTTCCTCATTTGTATAATGGGGTGGAGACAGAAATGGCAAATCACTCCAGTATCCTTGCCAAGGAAACCCCAAATGGAGTATTGAAGAATCAAAAGTGACTGAACAACAATGTGACTAAATTGGGGGTCCAAAGGCTTATTTCAGCAATGTGGGGAACCCGTATGTGGCAAATTTCTTCATCAATGCAGATCAGAAATTAATTTTCTTTTGAAGATGGGCAAATTTTGTTGCCCATCTGAGTGTTCTGTCCCTGGTCAAGTAGCTATTAAGTTTCAAAGGCAGAACTTGAACTCAGGACTTCCTAACCTCAACATAAGCCTTCATTACCCTACATCATGTTGCCTCTCATATGTAAAAAAAAAAAAATCATTATTTAAATTGCAAAGTTTAAATTCCTTTTGAGAAGAATTTTAGGAAAAGAAGATACTACTTCCCTGAATCCAGAAACTGAACTGTTGGAGAAGCCATCATGAAGAAGCCTCCAGACCACAAGCTGCACAAAAATGAACTTTGGGTTTATGTGGTTAATCTCGGGCACCAGGTGAGAGGTCAGGAGCAGAAGCAGGAGCTGGAGAGGGCTGCAGGCAGGAGCTGATCAAGATGGTTTTCTAAAGAGCATCTCGGAGAACCTTGGCTTTAAAAAAAAATTCTCTAGGCTAAAAAAAATTTGAGAAGTTCTCATCCAATCTAGTGGTTGCCATCTGTAACAGTTAAAATTTTAGGGGAGATGGGGAGACTGAGGCAGGTAGAAATTAGTTTCTCTCTGCAAGGAGTATTATATTTTTTAGAGGTTTATTAAAGGATAAAGATTAAAGAATATACAAGTAAGAAACATGTGCCTAGGCCAGAGGCCTAGACAAAATAACCTCACATCACGCAAGAGACCACCTGCTCAAAACCGGAAGTCCAAAAAGAGCCAAGCCCTCAAAAGCCTTTGAATCAGCTTAAATACCTCCTCAATCTCGGCCCAGGTGAGATTACAAGGCATTCTGGGGAAGTGGAGCAAAGGCTCATGGGGATTGTAGTCCTGTATTCGAGTCTATTTTTTACACATATAACTGAATTATAATAGTTGTTCTTATCATTTACCAGACCATCAAGCTAGCAACATTTTCCTCCTTGTGAAAAAATCATTACCTTTCAATTTGGTGATTTATTTATTGAAGGATCCCTGACCAAAAAATTATATTGATTATATAATATATAATTATATATAACTATATAATCATATAATCTCTAATTTATATGGTAACCTTTGAATAAATAAGATAAATCAACTTCCTGGGGATCTGATTAAAATTCTCTGGAAACTGTATCTTAATTTATAATTATTTATTAAATAAATTTTTAAAAAGGGCCAGAGAAAGAAAAGGCACCAGCTCTGTGTGGCTGGCTGTTCCTATAGCAGCCTCCTTCCCTGGGGCTGATTGAGCCAGCTCCACAATCAGACCTTGGGCACACTGTGCTAGACTCTCTGGCTGGCATTCTCCATCCTGGCTTCCCCAAAGGCTCGCCAGCACTCCCTTAGCCACTTCCAAGAATCCAAGGCAAGAGAAACTACTTCCTACTCCTCACCCAATTTGTGGCTCCTCGTGACATCTCTTCCCTGACCCCTCTGATGTGGAGGATCCTGACCTCATCCAGACAACAGGAAGAGTCTTCTGGGCATCAGGAATCACTACAAGGTCTTCTGAATGGCTGCACAGCATTGGCATTGCATTTCCCAGCATGAGGAGGAGGACTCTACCCATCACCTCAAAGAGATCTGCTTTGGATGTTCAGAAATAAAATCTTTTGCTTTAAAATCTAAAGATTGTCTTGGGGTACTCCCCAAAAAAGGAGGGACAGCCTAGTGTTAAATTTCCACACTGGAGTTCATAGATACAGAATTGGAAGGTATCTAGTCTAAATCCTTCATTTTGCAAATGAGGAAACTGAGGCCCAAAAAGGGACAGCAATTTGCCCAAGATCAAACCAATAATGAATGGCAGAGCCAGAATTCAAACCCAGATCCCTCATCTTCAAATGCTACACCCTTTCCACTGTGCCACATCATCTTCAATATCCTCAGCTGGAATTCAAAATCTCAGAATACATTTTCCTCAAAAATAATTTTACAAATGGTAGTTTGGTAAAGTTGAAATATCGTTAGTATTATTTTCCAGTTGCATTATGAATTAAAAGGACAAATTTTGTGGGCTAGTCTGGGAGATTAACTATCATTTACAATAGAGTTCTTAGGGGAAAATATGTTCTCAGTTCCAAATATCTGTTTTATAAATAAACATTTTTGAATACAACCTGTTAGCAAACTGGGATTGGTCTGTCCTCTCTGTGACCAAAAAAACAAAAAACTCTCAAAGTTACTTATTGACTACATTAGAGATGGGAGTATTTCTTTACTTTCATTTTAAACTTGAAAACTTTAAAAAATGACTTCCAATAAGAGGAAAGAGCATTAATTGTTGTAGATACACACATCATAAGCATAAACTTAGCAAGCCCTGTAGAGATCCTTGCTGAGGGAAAAGAAGACTACATTTTTTTCCTTTCACTTTTTTCTTAAAATATCCATTGTTAAAAAACCAGTGCAGGAAAGGATGATAAGCCAAGACACAATTAATTGTGGCTTTCCTTATGGTCTCAAAATTATTTAAGTGATTATTAAATAAGACCCTTCAGTCTGATTAGAGCTGTTAGCCAATCAAAGTCTTTGGAGAAACTGGGCTCCTGGAGTGAAGAGAAAGCTTTGAAAAATGCAAATATACTTTCACTTACTCTAAAGCAGTAATCAAGAGAGAAACTCTTGGACAATTAACTTTGGAAATAGAATCTGCTAATTGTTCTTTCCTGCTGGGGACATTAGCCTGTGTTCAGTCGATGAGGTATACAGAGATCTCAATCCTAAGGGCAAACTATTTACATAGCCATTTACAGTAAATTGCAATATTATAAGGAACTCCATGTAGCACACCCATGTCTGTATGCCAGTTTTTCTCTGAGTTCTTCTGAGCATCTAAATCTATTGTGGCATTGTGAAAAGAGCCGACGATCAAAAGGCTTGGGTTCAAACTCTAGATCTACCACTAAATTAATTGTCTGACCTTGGACAAGGCACAACTTCTCTGCCACTGCCCCCTCCTCATTTTCTCTTAAGTAGGTGAAAGAATTGGGTTAAATGAGTTAAATCTCTTTCCATCACTGAGAGGTCTGAGACTTCTAAGGGTGTTATAGATTTAATTTTTTAAAGCTTTCTCATGTCAGGACAAAGCAATCGCTATTAGATAATTTACAAATAGGGGGCAGCTGGGTAGCTCGGTGGATTGAAAGCCAGGCCTAGAGACTGAAGGTCCTGGGTTCAAATCTGACCTCAGACACTTCCCAGCTGTGTGACCCTGGGAAAGTCACTTAATCCCCATTGCCTAGCCCTTACCACTCTTCTGCCTTGGAACCAATACACAGTATTGATTCCAAGATGGAAGGTAAGGGTTTAAAAAAATAAATTAATAAAATAAATTAAAGGGGAAATCTTAGAAATGTTCCCTTAACCAAAGAATTTTAATAATTTAAGGAAATGAGGGCAATGGATTGAGAGATAGTCCTGGGTTCAAATCTGGCCTCACATGTCCTAGCTATGTGACCCTGGCCAAGTCACTTAACTTTCATTGCCTTGCCTTTACCACTCTTCTGCCTTGGAACCAATACACAATATTGATTCTAGAACAGAAGGTAAGGTTTTTTAAAATAATAATTTGAGATATGAATGATTTTCAAGGTCAACTAGATATATTAGTATATTGAACATTGCAAGGAATTTTTTTTAAAAAGTCTTGTTTTCAATGAGCTTTCTAAAAGAAGAATTAATTTTCTATGGCTTATTCTACAGAAGGGATTGTGGGAAGAAAATAGAATGTACAAGATATTTTAGGAACTCTGAAATATCAAAAAAAGAAGGAAAAAGGAATTGGGTCAAAGTTCTCTATAACTGAAGCATATAAGCTTATGGCTTCTGAATGATGAAGACTTGATCTTACTTCATGCTACCAAGTCCCTTTGAGCTAAATCCAATTTAAATTGAGGAGAAGCTCATCAATTGGGGAGTGGATAAACAAGTTGTGGCATATGACTGTGATGGAATACTACTGTATCACGAGAAATGACAAGCAGGTTAATTAAAAAAAAACATGGAAATACCTACATGAAATTATGAAGAATAAAAGCAAGCAGAACCAAGAGAACATGATATACAGCAACAAAAATATTGTTTAAAGAATGACTTGTGTATGTCCACCTCCAGAGAAAGAACGAATAAGTAGAAAAAAATAAGACAGTTTTATATATCCATACATCTTTTTGTCAAATGATGCCTTCTCTAATGGGGGGAGGGAAAGGAAGAAAGGAGATACCTGGGAACTGTAATATAACAAATAAACAAATAAAATAAAATCCAATTCAAGAAATTTCAAGTGTGCTTTGTAGAGGGCATGACTGATTGGTTATTGAGTCTTTACTGAAGAGAAGGCAATGCTACAAGGTTCTATATCATGGAACAAGTACTGGCCTTTGAGCCAGCAAGACTTTAAATCTAATCCTACCTCTAACATCTACTAGCTGTGTGACTTTGAGCAAGTCACTCAATCTCTGAGCTTCAGTAACTTCACTTAGGAAAAGATTTTATTCATATTCACATATGTATATTTATAGCTGGTGGTCTCATATAGATATATAAATTCATGTATCTAAATGTAGATGTACAGATACATAGTGCTACATGACCACCAGCTATTATTGCAAAAATTAATAATAAATTAAAAAATATATATATATATATATACACACATATACATATAAAACCACCTAGCCCTTACCACTCTTCTGCCTTGGAACCAATACACAGTACTGATTCCAAGACAGAAGGTAAGGGTTTAAAAAAAAAGAAAAAGAAAATAAAGGGGAAATCTTAGAAATGTTCCCTTAACCAAAGAATTTTAATAATTTAAGGAAATGAGGGCAGTAGATTGAGAGATAGTCCTGGGTTCAAATCTGGCCTCACATGTCCTAGCTATGTGACCCTGGCCAAGTCACTTTAACTTAACGTGAATCTAAAAATCTCACTTGTTACTGTAGCTCTAGTGAATGTCCTTTAGCCAGGGTCTTTTTAATCACTTTGGGGCTTTGTGAGTACAGGCTGATATTACTTCCCATAGGTAGAAACAGGCTGCTCAGTTATTTGTACAGAACTTATCTATGATGACAGTTATCAAGGTATACTCCAGTTAATGCTTCGGGGCCAGACAAATTCCAACCTCTTCTATGTAAGTTACAGCAGACACACAGATAAGTAACTTCTCTGAAAGAGAGCTCTCGGTAGATATGTAAAAAAAAAAAATCTTAACTGCACAAGAGCTTCTATTTTGCATTTCTAGTGAAAATGTCCAAGTCTCCTATTTTCAAACTAGCCACTCTTCAAAGATATTTACAAATTATCTTTCTAATAGGTTTCATTATTTTATAAATATTTTAACTAAGGGATGCCACATGAGAGAGTGAAATAGGATGAATTCACTAGAGATGAATCAGGAAATCTGGGTTCTAGGACTCAATACTTTCCTGTTCAAACATTTCAGTCATATCTAACTCTTTGAGACCCCATTTGATATTTTC
The DNA here is from genome assembly GCF_027887165.1 of Monodelphis domestica. Classification (NCBI taxonomy): domain Eukaryota; kingdom Metazoa; phylum Chordata; class Mammalia; order Didelphimorphia; family Didelphidae; genus Monodelphis; species Monodelphis domestica. Next base: position 337,933,774 of record NC_077228.1, read on the forward strand.
TTGGCAGAGATACTGGAGTGGTTTGCCATTTTCCTTCTCCAGCTCATTTCACATATAAAGAAACTGAGGCCAACAGGGTTAAGTGACTTTGCCCAGAGTTATTACACAGCAAGTACATGCCTCAGATCTGATCTGAACTCAGAAAGAAGAATCTTTCTGACTCCAGGCCCAGCACTCTATCCACTGTGCCATCTACTTGTCCTAAACTAGATATTTTTCAGGACATTTAAGTTTTTGAGATCTCAATTTCCCATTTATAAATGAGAAGATCTCTAAAGATTCTTACTGGCTTAAAAATTATATGATTTCTCCAAAATTCCTATCTAACAGTTGGCATTAACCCAAACATTTTTTTTATCATGGATGTGCTAGACTCATCATTTTTATAAATCAATTTGATCTCATTTTCCTAAACAAGAAACTTATACTACATTTGATTTGATTAGTAAAATAAACATATTAGATGGATAATGTGACAATGAAAAATGTTCAAGCAAAACTTCTCAGAATTCATTTTCATCATCTACAAAATGAGAGTTGGCTTCATGACCTCTGAGGTGCCTTCCAGTTCTAAATCTATGAAAGTAGGCAAGTGGTTGTCAATTGAGTGACTACAGATCATGTAGTGTTCAAGTACTGTTAGAATAATGGGGACTCAGTCCCAAAGAGCATCAGCAGTGTCATCATACATTTGCCTTCCTTACCAAATCAAATCCTACCAATCCATCAAGAACTCAAGGCTCAAGCCCAATTGCCATATTACTATCAATAAATATGCATCAGGGGTTTAGTATATTTCCTCCATGTTTCCTCATTCCCACCCAATTCATCATTCTTTCTTCTAAATTCAGTCATCAGTCAATCAAAGAAACATTTTTACTATGTGCCCTGCAGGAACTAAGGATATCAGGAAAGGTAAAAGAAAATCCCTAAAGGGGCAGTCCCTGAAGGTGGTTCAGTGGATAGATTCAGACCTGGGGACAGGAGGTCCTGGGTTCAAATATGGACTCACCTAAATGTGGAACACTGGGCAAGTCACTTAATCCTCACTGACTAGCCATTACCACTCTTCTGCCCTAGAACCAATACACAGTATTGATAGTCCCTATAAGAGCATCATTCTAATGGAGAGACAATGTATAAACAATTACATATAAAACAATATATACAAGATAAGATCAACAGAAGGAAAATATTAAGGGAGTATGAGGAAAGACTTCTTGTAGAAAGTATGATTTTAGTTGCTACTTGAAGGAAGTCAAAGATATTAGAAAGCAGAGATGAGGGAGAACCACAAGCAAAAATGCCCAGAGTTTGTCCCACACAATTCAGCACTTAATTAGATCCTGTCAGATCTTGCATCAGTCTTGAGTCCTCAGCTAGGCAGCAGATTCCATGAAGGCAGAGACCATTTCACTGACTCTCCCATGATGCCCAATCTACTAAGGCTCAATAAATATTTGCTGATTAATTGACATGCTGAGTTAGTCAATGGTACAGCTATTAAACCCTACAACAGCCCTGTGAATTTCATTACAAGGTCTCTACAGGGATATCCTCTGCTTATTTGACTGATGCACAAATGAAATTTGTAAGTTGACAGCAAAAATGAGAATGGATCCCAATCCAACATCTTCTTGCTCAAGAGCACATCACCTTCCATGACATTTTAACAAAGACAGGCCTTATCAAAAGAGCAAAATTCACAAAATTCTGTTTAAAGAATTAGATTAGAGTTCTAACTCTACTTTTTGTTGCAGTTTTTGAAGCATAGCAATTCCAGGCTGGTTAACACTTTACTTATAAAAGATGGCAGCCTCTCCACTAGGAGAAACAACTGAGGTCTGGTTACAGAATGGTTTTCCAAGCTCAATTGCCCTCCCCTTGAATATTTTCTGAATTAACAGGCTTTGGAATTTTCCCCAAAGATTTCACATCCAGGCTCTGCTTATCTTTAAGGCTGCCAAGAACACAGCCTCAGGAGGTACAGCTGCAGGGCAAAAATCAATATGGCAGTAGAGAATTAGATGCACAAATCACATCACCATGAATTAATGTCACCTGCAAAAAGCCCCATGTGCATCAGGAGAAGATTGAGATCTCTCCATAAGGAAAAGAACAATTGCAAATTTTTAATTGATATTCTTCTTTGCTTAAAAATTTTAAGTGAATAGATAGAAGATCTAGAACTCAGGTCTTCCTGGTTCCAAGTCCACTCAGCATCCTCTCAACTCTACCAAACTGCATCTACGTATTCAGCTGAGATGTTTAAACTAAAATTGTCATCACCACTTTAACGAAATTAAGTTTATAGTCAAACTGTCTTCCTATGATTTTGTTAAAATGTGTTAAGAAAGTGACAAGTCAAAACTTAAAGAAGAAATAAGAGTGAATAAAAGTCTGGCTACCTGTACCAAAGATGTGCTGGTAAATGTTTAAAACCTGGCCCTCTGTGAGAGGAGAAATGTACAGAGAACACATTTTTTAAAGTTTAATCTTGAATATTTTCACCATTGCTTTCTTAAGTTTGGATAATCAACAAAACAATAACACAAGCACAGTAACATTTGTCAATTTCTAAAGCAATGAAAATGGAACAATCGTCTATTTCAGTCTGAACTCCAGCACACTCCTGAATGTTAACTTCTGTGACAATTCTGCAGACCACAGAGGTACATAACAACAGCCTACTGAACTAGTTGTCTTTTGTGTGAAGAAGAGATCCAGTACCTAGGAAGATTTTATGGGAAATGGAACCAAACTCCTCAAAGCTTTCTAGCAGTTCGTTTTTTGTCATGCTGTTCATTGTCAAAACAGCAAAACATTATTTAACCTGGGGTCTAAGTTAGCATGATCAACAAGGGTTGCATAGGATAAGAAGGTATGTATGGATGGAGTCTAGGAAACAACATGGAATTCTACTAAAAAAATCACTATTTTTTTTGGCCCAGGAATACCACTACAAAGCAAATGCCCCAAAGGCATTAAATCAAAGAGAAAGGTCATGTATATATATATACAAAATTACTTTTAGCGTCACTTTTTATAGTAGCAAATAATTAAAAACTAAATATGGTACCCACTGATTAAAGAATAGACAAACAAAATGGAGTAGAGAGGAATGTTATCAATTATTATTATACCATAAGAAATTACAGATATGAAAAGCTCAGAGAATAATAGCTAACATTTATATAGCACCTATTATGTGCTGGATTATGTGCTAAATGCTTCACAAATACCATTTCATCTGAAATAATTTGGGGAAGATTTGTATAAACTCTTACACAGCGAAGGAAATGGAATCTGAAAGGCAATTACACAATGATCACAATAATGTAGGGGGAAAACAGGATGAAAAACTTCAGAACTTTGATCAATGCAATAGCCAATTGTAAATTCTGAGGACTGACAATGAAATATGACTTCTGTCTCTTAAAAGAGAAATGGTAGACTACAGGTCCCAAGTGGGTTATGTTATCAGAGATGGTCAATATATTTTTTTATTACTATCTTGTTACAAGGATTCTAGAGAATGGGAGATAGAAGTACTTTGGAAAATGACAATAGTGTAAAAAGAAAATCAATGACTTAAAAAATGGGTATGGTTAAGTTATGATCAATGCCAGAAGAGGGAGTGCCCATTTTAATGAGCAACTGAAATACAGAATAAATTATATAATTCATTATTTTAAAAATGTTAGCATAATAAAATGACAAAATATGTTGCTGTCTGATAAGCAGCCTAGCTAAGAAGAAAGAGATTCCATGTCAGAAGACTGGAAATTAGACAATGAATTCTTTGGTCATAGCTAAACGTGCGAAAAAGAAAAAATTTAAATGACTTTTAGTCCTAGGAAGCTATGGCAATAGTGGTGGAGGGGCACAAAAAGGTAGGGGTGAATGGGCTAAGATTGGTTAACCTTGGCAGTGAGGTGATACTGTAGAGAGAAGTGCTGGACTTCGCATCGGGATGACCCTGACTTCAAACCCAGTCTCAGATACCCTCTGGGCAAGGCAATTAACTTATCTGCCTCAGTTTTCTTATTTATAAAATGGGGATAGCAACATCCCAAAGTTGTGCTAAAAATAATTATAGGTAAAATTAAGTATAGAATAAAATATTTTATGAGCCTAAAGCACCAAATAAATTCAAGCTGGCTAGCTATGCAATTATTAGCCTTTTGTTTTGTTTACTGCACCTGGAAACTTTTCATCGGGGTTACAACCAGCACATCAGCAACCACTCAGCAATGTATGGTCTTAGAGAACTAATTGGAAGCAATGAAAGGTAATAATTTGCCCAGGGTCAGGTAGCCAAGACTAAAAAGCCTTCTGGTTTCTAAGCCAGAGTTCTCTCAATCTCAAAATGCTTCTCTTGATTATAGCAATGGACCCATTAAAAGACTTTTAATTAAAACTCCACATGCATTTAAAGACAGGACAAAAAGGAATTGTCTCAACACTATAAAACGTTCCTTCCTTAGATAAGAGCCAATATAACATATTATGAAGAAACATTAGAAACCTCACCCCTAAAAACGGGTTCAAATCAGAGATATCTACTTGTTACTTTTTTATTTGGCATGATATTGGAAATGCTAGCCATATTAGCAAGATAGGAAAAAAAGATAATAAAGGGACAAATAATTAAGGCAAGGAGTTCAAATATGATTTTTTTGCAGATAAATTTAGATCATTCAACTGCTTTTGGCCAAAAAAATTAATGATGAAAACAAATGAATTAAGCAAACTTTGCTCTAACAAAAAAAAAAATTTGCACTCTTATTTATTATGTAGTATATAAAGTAAATAAAATATTTTTTATAATAGCAGTCACCAAATATTTGGGAACTAGAAATAAGCCCTATTATTTCACTGGTAGAGAGTCCCTGGAGGGGAAACTCCCTCTATCACAACCTTTCCCAATGCTTTTGCTTCTTGGGCAGCTGTCCATAATACCGGTAAGTAAAATGATTTTTCCAAGATCCTAAAGGATTCTAGAAGTCAGTTGCAAGATTTGAACCCAAATCTTCCTGACCCTAAGGCCACTTCCCTAAACTATGCCATGCTACCTCTAGAGCATTTGGGAATTAGTCTGCCTAGAAATACATATTATGCTCTGTATAAGGGCAACTATGATAACTGATATAAAGGAAGAAAAATAATTAGCAGACAGTCAATGTTCTTGGATGGATTAGAATAATTCAATAGCAATGACACTACTGCCCAATTCAAATATCAAGGGATTCCTTCACAGAATTTAATGAAATTATAATGAAATTAATACAGGAAAACAATCAGGCAATAATGAGAGACAGCTTGGAAAAGAAAGCAAATAACAGAGATCTTGTACTCTCAAACTTTATCAAAACTTTCTAATAGTAGGCAGCTGATGGAGCAGTAGATGGTCAGCTAGGCGATGCGGTGCCAAGTCTGGAGTCAGGTAAACTCATTTTTCCAAGTTCAAATCTAGTCTCGGACACTTATTAGCTGTTTGACCCTGGGTAGGTCATGTAACCCTGTTAGCCTCAGTTTTCTCAATTGTAAAATGAGCTGGAAAAGGAAATGGAAAACTCTTCCAGGACCTTTCTCAAGAAAAGCCCTATGAAGTCATGAACAGTTGGTCATGACTAAAACAACTAAATAACAAAAGAGCTGTTAGATAGAACACTGTGTGTGTGTGTGTGTGTCTTGTAGTTGAGTGACCTGAGTTCAAATCTAGCCTTAAATACTTCCTAGCTATATGACTCTGGCCAAGTTACTTAATCAGTGTTTGGCTCAGTGTCCTTAACTGTAAAATAAGTATATATTTAAAACACCTATCCATTTAGTACAATGCCTACCACATAGTAGGCACTATAAAAATGCTGAATCCCTTCCCCAGAGAAAAAAAATGGTAATCAGACTAATGGAAAAGATTGTGCATATACATATATATACACACATATATATACATATACATATATATATATATATATATATATATATATATATATATATAGAGAGAGAGAGAGAGAGAGAGAGAGAGAGAGAGAGATTAGGTTTTTTAAAAATAAATCTATCAGAAATAAATTCTAGGTAAAAGATTCATTATTTAACAAAAATACTTGAGAAAATTGCATAAGATTTTGTTGGATCCACAGTTCATACTTTCTACCTCAATAAATTTGAGCTAAATAATATAAGGTTAAATGTAATTAAATTCAACAAGCATTAAGGAATAAGTGCCTATGTCCCAGGCATCATATTAGGTGCTAAAGACAAAAATGAAAAAAGTCCTTATCTTTAGGGAGTTTGTATTCTAGGGAGTGGAAAAGAACTATAACAAAAAAATTTATGGAAAATAAATAACTTTTTTTCCCCTAATCAACAAGGATATGGAATTATTTTAAGACTGGAGACATATATGCTTAATAAAAACATTGAAATAAATTTTTCCATATAAAAGAAACAACATTATTAAAGGAAAAAAGTAATAACACATTGTGAAAATATTTGTAGAAAAATAACAGACAAAAACTTAATACCAAAAACATTAGAGAGTGTTGAGAATTTACAAAGGCAATTTGTAATCCACAAGAGCTAAATGATCAAAGGAGAAAATGTTTCAGAGAAAACAAGTTGTTAAAAATCATTTGACTGATGTCCTTTAATTGGAAAATGGCTGAACAAGTTGTAGTATATGATTATAATGGAATACTCTTGTGCTATAAGAAATGATGAGAAGGAAGAATTTAGAAAAACCTATAAAGACCTCCATGAACCAATGAAGAATGAAGTGAAAAGAACCAGGAGAATACTGTGCACAGTAACAGCAATATTATATGATGAACACTGTGAATGGCTTAGCTATTCTTATTAATACAGTGATCCAAGACAATTCCCAAGGACTCATGATGAAAAATGTCATCTGTCTCCAGAAAAAGAACCAACAAAGTCTGAATGCAGACCAAAACATACTTTTTTCTTTTTTTCTTGTTTGTTCAACTTCTGTTCCACAAAATTACTAATATGGAAAAATGTTTATGTTATGTATATGTAAAATGTATATCAGATTGCTTGTCATCTCAAGGAGGGAGGAGGGAAAGGAAGGAGAAAAAGGGAGAATGTGACTCAAATTTTTTTAAAAATTAAAAATTGTTTTTACGTGTAATAAGGAAAAAATTAAATATTAAAAGGCAAAACAAAATCATTAAAAATGCTCAAGTTTCTTAACAATCAAACTGCCATCAAACTGGCAAAATTATTAAAAGCAATTCAATGCTGGTGATATTGTGAAAAATATATACACATTCATTATTGGGGGAATTGAAAATTGGTAAATTTTTTGAAAAAAGTGACCTGGCTATTTGGGAATAGAGCGTGAAAATGATATTAAAAGTAAAATTTTTAAGATCTTCACAGTGCATTATTCATTATTACAAAACAAAAGAAACAGGCTAAATGTCTAGTAACTGAAAAACTGTTTTAAAAATTGTATAACATAATCCATTATTCCATTAACAATGGGCAAGTATGAGGAATATAAAGAAATCTGAAAAAAAAGAAACCTTTAACAATGCAAAGCAATAAAAGCTGAACTAAAAGACCAGACTACACATTAATAATGGCCATAGAAGAGGAAAAGTGAAGGTGAATGACCAGACAAGGAATCCTAATGGAAGCTTAGAAGGATTGACTGAATAGAAACTGAAAGAAAAATAAGAACTGGCCTAAATCTCATGTGCCCCTTCTACTTCTTTATTAATGGTGGCAAAGGTAGTAGCAAATGCTAAGACCCACATAATCCAATCAAAAATGTGGCTATTGGCATTCTAAATGTGAGATATCTCTACAACAAATCTAGTAATGAATATATCACTTGGAGGAACCTAATCACATCAATCTTGACATTCTCTAATTAAAATTAATTCACTTGAATGAATAGTTGCAAAAGATGGTTAGTTGAACTGGTGTCTATTAAGTTTAGAAGAAAGGGGAAAGGAACAAACATTTATTAAGACATCTACTATGTGTCAGGCACTTTACTAAAGACTACAAATATCCCATTTGATCCTCAAAACTCTGAGGGTTTGATGCTATTATCATCCTCATTTTTTTATAGTTGAGGAAACTGAGACAGATAAAGATTAAGTAATTTGTACAGGGTGACAGAGCTATTTAGTGTCTGAGTCATGACTAAATTCAGGTCTTCCTGACTTTGGGCCCAGCAGTGATCACCTACAATAAGAGAATTTATAAAAATAAAAAGTTAACAAAAAAATCCTTTCACAGATCCCATTTTCACTTTCATATAACAGACTTGAACGTACATAAAATATTATCTCATTTATAAGAAGACATTATTACCTTCTTATTTTTAAGAAAAAATGAATCAGTAGAACCAAAAGTTAAGGTTCTTCAACAAGATGTCTTCTACAAATATTTTATGTTCCCGCAGCATTCTTTGAAAACTAGAATAGAAATCACTTTGGTGAACAACTCTCAGATTATTAGTATCAAGTAAGGCACAAAATAGAGACATGTTCACCAAAGGAGTCATGAATTGTCATTGGATAATGTCTAACACAGGATCCAAATGGAGAAGGGATTCCATCTACATGGTGTTTGTGGATGATATGGCACTGAATGCATCCAGCACAAAAAAACCACAGGTGCTCCCTATTGAGACCCCTAACTACTAACAGGAGTTCAATCTAGCAATCCATAGAGGACAAACTAAATGGATGAAGAATGGTGTTTGTAAAGACTACAAGACTTTAGATGCACAACTCACAGAGATGCCAAATAATGAACAGAAGGACATTGAACTGAGCTCAGAACTGAATTGGAGGAAGATGGCACGTTGAATTGTGTTTGGGAAACTGAATAGTACTTCTAACAACTTAATTCCTATGGGGGAAAAATGACATCTTTTTAATTCCAATATTCTTCTGGTGATCCTATATGCCCATTAATTATAAAATACTATAATATCTAAGGAATCAAAATTTTGGGCAATACAAAGGGTTGATACATATCATATTATCAACATGACATGCATGCATAAAATAGCATAAAAATCATCAAGCATGTTATTCACATAATTTTAAGAGTAAAGGAAGAGCCGTCAAGCATATTAGATGAATCCTGTGGAGAGGATTTAGGAAAGACCATAGGAAAGAATCAGAGAAGGCTAAGATGGATGATAACTTGCTTTGTTGGACAAAAAATGGACATCTCTAAAAACACCAAAGTATTCCTGTTTAAACACAATAACTCATTGCTTATCATAACACAACATCATCCTCCCCTCAAGCATGTGACTTGCAAACAGCCCTAATACATGAATGGCTGATTCCATAGAATTTCCTCCTGAGTAAATCCATTCCAGGACAGCAGCCCAATCTAATGGCTTACCCAAAGATTTAGATCTTTCGGTCCTCTTTTCTTCTTCATTCACAACTATGTTAATTCTGCCTCAGACAATCTCTTTCACACCCTTCCAACTTTTCCGACTTCATATCTGGTAATTTTATCTTCCTTTCCTACTGCCTTCTCCCCTCATTCCAGTACAAAGCCTCAAAAAAAGATCCTAATAAGGAGAAATAAGGATAAAAGTGATGCCGGTGAAGGAGCAGAAACAATCATAAGTTTCAAAGTACAATTTAAAAGAAGAATCATTTCCTTCAACCTCAAAATTCTTTAAAGTGGCCAGAAAAACTCTTTAGAACCTCTACAAGCACTCATTTGCTTTTTCATTCTCTTCTGTTCTTCAGCCAAGTATTTGTATTCAATAAATATAAAAATCTATTCCTAACTGAATCTTAGTGTTTTCTGCTTTGGATTTTTTAACTATTGATATAATAGAGAGGAGACTATGAAGAATGTTTATATTGTATCAGTCACAGCTGGACAGATTCACTTAGTCAATTTTTTTTTTTCTTTCTATACAAAAGGGCACAAAACAGGTGGGGTGGAAACTTGGAAATGACTGTAGGTATATAAAGTTAAATATTAGGAATGTTAAAAAATAAACCCTTTTTTAAAAAGTTAAATGTAAGAAAACATTTTTTGTAAAAAAATTAAAGTAAAAACTTAGTAATCTATTCTGAAAGAAAAAGTAGATCATTCCCTCAAAAGAAAATAACAAAGGCATAGAAGGAATCTAGCTCACTTTTCATTTGGTTTATTTATGTATTTGTCTATGTGTCCATGTCCTTTTATCCAGTATCTACATCTCAGCTGTCTCTTTAATGAAAGCTTAAAGAAAGCAGAATCTATGTCCAGTTAGCTTTTTTCCACTGCACCCATCATGAGTCAGATTGCTAAAATGGTTTTAAAAATCAGTATTGCAGTAATTTGTTTTCCACTATTTTTGATTGAAAATGTAAAATATTGTAGCTATATTACAGTTCAAATGAGCTTTACCTATCAAATTTGCTATCAGTTATCACATTATTTATATGGAAAAATGTAATTCTCAGTTCAAAATAACTGTTTAGAATACAGACTACTTATAAAAAAAGGCTTTATTTTAGACTTAAAAAGATAGTTAATGACCAAGGTTTAAAGAAATGAACATTTAAAGAAATAAAGTGTGTATAATGGTAACATTTTCATTAGTCATTATTATTAGTCCTATTCCAATTCTGTATTAGAATGTTTCTTTGTAATTTACCCTAATTCTCTCATCTAGGCCTCATGGAGTTTCCATACAGTATGGTTTAGGTTCTTACCTAAACTTGATTTCTCCCCTGGCACATAGCAGAGTTCTATGTCCTAAATGGTGATTTGTTAAATTTGAGCTTGTTGAACTTGAAAGCCCTTTTCTTGATAACTATCTTCAGCTAAAGAATAATTTTTGGTGACTGGCCTCTTCTATGGCCTGATACTAAAGCAATTCCACACCAATTTTAGCTCCTTTCTCTTTCAGATTTTTTTTTGTCTATCCACAAAAAAAAGCAGCCAATGAGAGAAATTTACAGCTTTTCTCTAAGATATTTCCATTATTGGCAAGTGAACAAATCCATGGAACTTTATTATGCTCCAACAAAGGAGCATAAATAAGCTTTGGAAAATAGCTTTGAGAATGAACACTTTTTTTTTTCTATAGCTCTGAAATTTTTAGTATTAAAGATGTACCATCATTGTTTTCCTGGACAGAATCTTGGACTTGCAGCACTCCATTTCCTTGCTAAACCAGACTTGTTTACACTATTAGAATGGGGGTTTTGTGTATGGCTTTTTTTAAGTTGTTTTTTTTCCTTTTTTTTCTTTTTCAAAGGGACTGAATGAAGTGATTCAGAGCATCTATCAACAGCATGAACTCCAGTACCTAAATTTTCCAATCAAGTTTTTCAGCAATTTTAATCTTGTTCCAAGCTTCTCATCTCCTTTTGGACCAATGGTTTAGCTGGGTTTGGGGTGAACGAACCCCTGATATAGAGCACAAAATTATACCTAGATTTCTACCCTTAGAAGTACAACAGAACAACTGTAGTCAAATTGAGCCTCAGATACTGACTGTATGACAGGGTAAATCACTTAACTTCTGTCTGCCTGAGTTTCCTCAGTAAAATGGGGATAATAATGGTACCAACATTCTAGGGTTGTTGTGAGGTTCAAATGAAATTATATTTGTAGGAGGTTTAGCCCAGTTTCTATCATATACTGGAAGAGATCTCAATACACTTCCTTCCTTCTTTCTTTCCCTTCTTTTCTCCCTTCCATTTCTCCTTCCTTCCTCTATCATTAATTTATTAAAAGGAAAAACTAGAAAACTAAGTATTTTTGAACAAGGTTTGTGAAATTTATATAAGTGGATCATGAGAAACATAAAAAGAATCCTATCCGAATGATCCATTCTTCATGGCTTTACAACAAAAGATATGAACTATATTAAACTTTACAATTTATGTTTCCCAAATCTATGATAGCTAATTATCCATTTACTTGAATAAGTGTGAAAAGAAAAGATAGAAATGTGAATCCATGCATCAATGAGGAAACAGCAAACAGACATCTTTACTTTCATGAATTTCACTGCTGAAGACACAAGACGGAGTCTATTTAGAAAACAAAACTGTGCCTGCCAGGGTAACTTTTAAAACTTAACTTGATCACCCCAGTATCTGAAATGTCAGCTGTGTCTTTCCAATTCCCTCTTTTGTCCTTATTGATTTAGAAACAAAATGCAAGATAAAATTAGCAAGGTTAAGTCACTTTGCCAAAAGAGGTATCATTAGTTTCTGATGCTCAAAGGAGGAAAATGGTGGAATTAACAAACACTGAGTAAATTAGAATACTGTTTCAGGTTCAATAAATGAGCTGATGTTTTAAGCAGCTCAATTATCTGTCTTCTCAACCAGGAATGATGTGTTACAGGAATTATCCAACCCATTGTAATGCATTCTTATTCTTACAGTCCTTTCCAGATGGTTCTTAATTACCATTCTTAGTTAAGGGACAAGAGAACCATTTGAATAGCATTCTGAGATCAATTTGTGTTTTGTGTATATAATGGGATTTCCAGCTGGAAAAAATAAATAAAATGACCTTGGAAATCACCTAAGGAAACCCCCTCATTCTACTAAGGTTTTAGATCATTAACTGATTTGCCAAAGATCACAAAAAGAATAATTGGCAGAATCAAGATCTGAACCCATGTCTTTGGCTCTGTTACCTCTAGAATCAAGCAGATATTCTTCTGTATGACATTTAAAGCTCTTTACAAGTTGATCCTTTCCTATACTTTCAGTCTCCTTACATATTACTTCCTCCACATCCTCTACAGTCTAGTCATACTAGCTTTCTTGCTGTTTGTTGTTAAACACAGACACCCCAACTCTCATCTCTATCCTGTGCATAGCTAATCCCTATATTTTAAATGGGGGATAGCTCAATCTCACCTGTTAGAATCCCTCGTTTCCCTCAAAACTCAGTTCAAATACCATCTCCTACATGAAGCTTTTCCCTGATTCCTCACTCCAGATACTTCCCAAAATTACTGTTTTCATCTTGTTTATACTTGCATACTTTGCACATGTACACATCCCCCCGCCCCCCCCCCCCATTAGGACAGAAGCTTTTTGAGGGCAAGGACTAGTTCTGTTTCCAGAGAGTTTAGCAAAGCGCCTGGCCTGCTACTGTTGGTTCAATGGGCTCTTTCCACCAGTTATACTGTGCTTCGAAAAAGAAATTGTCATTGTCAGCTGTTCTCATTCAGATTTGAACAAGGGTTGTGGCTAAAACTCAGAGTACTGAATGCCATAAGATCACAATGTTTCACCAACAAGAGCCAGACAAGATGAGAATGGCATCATTTAAACTGGGAATATCTTTTATTGGTCAGCCATTTCATCTCTGACTCTTCATGTCCCCATTTGGTATTTTCTTGGCAAAGATACTGGAGTGGTTTGCCATTTTCTTTTTCACCTCATTTTACAGATAATAAAATTTACATTTAAGAATAGGGTTAAAAAAAAGAAAAAAAAAGAATAGGGTTAAATGACTTCTTGTAGCATACCAGGTATATTAGCATCTTGAAAGTATGATTGGTGTATTGATATTGTAGCTTATGTGTTCATATACCAGACTCATGGTCATGTTACTTATTGATCATTATATTTCCAAATCTTCATTCCAAAGGACAGAAGAATTCCTGAGCAGGACATTATTTGCTACAGGGTCCTAGTTCCCACCTTGTTAGACCACACTTCTTACCAAGTTACATGTTTGATTAACCTCCTCCTCTTTGATTACATGATTATCATTTGAGTCAATGTTAAAACCTATGCCATGTCACATGTTCATTAGCTACCTCCCACTCTACATTCCTAAATTCTCCAATCAAAGTTTGGGGACCTGTTTAGAGCCCTCTCTCAATTCCATCAGAAGAGCACTCACGATGGAGCCCATATTTTTAAACTTCTTGTCTCTGAGTCTTTATCCCTTTGTCTCTGTTTCTCTCTCAATCTCGCTTTCTCTCCTCTATCCATTTTACCTCAGTTTCCAATCTTAGGTGTCTACTCACAAAAATATTAATATGTAACTGCAGGAGGTTACACTTCTCTAGGGTTACACGGCTAGTAAGTGTCTGAGGTTGGATTTGAACTTAGAAAAATGTCTTCCTGACTGCAGGTCCAGCACTTTATCCACTGTGCCACCTAGCTGTCCTGGTACTTAAATGTTCTCTCCTTGGGTTGTATATGGCATAGGATAACAACAGTATTTCCCAAGTGGAAAAGATTTCTCAAAGCATGACTGACAAGAGAGACCCATAGTATATAGAAATGTAATTTAGTGCTTTGTAAGTCTTAGAGCTTTATATAAATGTGAGTTATTGTTGTGATGCCCCTATTCCACCCTATCCTCCTCTTCTCTCTGATGGATGCCCTTATCTTTTAACAATAGCACCTATCTCCCAGAGTGGGGTGAGGAACAAATAATATATTTGTGAAGTGCTTTGCACACTTCCATTGCACCTGACTATTCTTGACTTCCACTGAGGAAGCTCTAAGTAATAAGAAAATTCCTTTCTATTTTCTCACTTTCTCACCATAAATGAGACCTAGCTTTCTCATGATGAAACCCCAACTCCTCAAAAAGATTTCCCCTTTCCCCTTCCTTAGCACCCACTCTATTTCAGTCAAGGAAAGAAAGAGAAAAAGTCAGTATTTTCTCTGCTTCCCACAGTCATCTCCAGGGCAATGTCCCAATACTCACTTAACAGCCTCTCCTCTTCTGAATCCAATTCAACAAATATTTATTGAACCCCTACTCTATGGAAGCCAATAACAAGACATCACTGGAGGAGGAAAGACACAAATATGAGCAATCTGACCTCAAGGTAGACAATGAGAAGTACTATAACAGAAAAAACAAAAGACATCAATAAAATATAGTGAAAATGACAGCTCTGGTATCTTCTGAAATTACAATAACAACCAACTTTGACAATAGGACTACTGAAGTAACAATCAATTTTCTCCTGCTCTCAAAAGTGACTCAAATACCTACATAACTCTTTCAGCCATCTGGACAAGAGTCCTCTTCCATATAACCCTCAAAGAATTTGGCTGTCTCATTCTACACCAATGGATGTTTGCCTCCAATGTTCATTTGTCAATGTAAGCCTCTAGAACAAAAGTGGAATTAACCATCAATACTGCAGCTGCTTTCTATCACAGATATCAAGTTAATGCTATAGCAGACTCCAGAGAGTAGTAGCTTTTTTCCTTTGTACTCATTTTTCCCCACAAAAGCTAATAGTCTAGTCTAACATGTAGGGGTGATTTTTTTTAAAAATCAACCATATGGGCAAATCAAGGGAAAAGAAAAAGAATACATACTCCATTGAGTACTAAAACTCCATTAAGGGATTAATGGCTAGCTTATTTAAATGTATTTAAATATACAGTTTCTAGACACCAGCCTTATAGAAAATTTATGTTGTTAACTCTGATTTTTTGTGAAATTTTTATGACATTTTCAGAAATTTACAAGTTAAGAACAACTAAAAACTAAATTCATCGCCCTGGCTAAATCAGTCCCTGTCTTCTCCAGTTCTGCATTATCATGAATGCTATCTGAAGTATAAAAGTCTTTGGACCTGAAGTTAGGAAGACTCAAGTTCAAATCTACCCTTAGATATTTACTATAGGTATGACACAGGACAAGTCACTTAATCTCTTTTTGCTTCAGTCTCCTCAACTGTAAAAAGGGGATAACAAGAGCACCTCCCTCCCAGAGTAGTTGTGAGTATCAAATGAGATATTTGTGAAGTATTTAGCACACATTCATTGTATCTAACTATCCCTGACCTCATTTGGGGTTTTCTTGGCAAAGTTACTGGAGTGGTTTGTCGTTTCTTTCTCCTACTCATATTACAGATGAAGAAACTGAGGCAAACAGGGTTGCTAAGTCACAAAGCCAGTAAGCATCTCAGACTAGGATTTGAACTTGACTCCAGACACAGCACTCTTTATACTGTTCTACTTAGCTGCCCAACTAGGTTACTAGCACATAGCTGGAACTTAATGTTTTCTTTCTTTCCTTCCTTTTTTCCTTCTTTTCTTTCTTTCTTCCCTCCTTTCTTTTTTCTTTCCTTTCATCTGTATCTTTCTTTCCTTCCTGCCTTCCTTTTTCCCTTTCCTATCTTCCTTCCTTTCTTCCTTCCTTCCTCCCTCTCTCCCTTCCCATTAGCAAATTTTTGCTTGATGTCTCTAAACTACAAACTTTTCTAAAAGTGTTATTCATATTGTCTAGGTCTGGACCTGAGATGCTAATGTTGTTGAGAACTGGCCTTGGAGAAATTCCCCCCACCTACACAGATCTGCAATTCAGCAGCTTATCCATAACTTGGAGAATTGCCGGGGGGCACTTAACTAGCATGTGTCAAAGACAGACTTGAACACAGATCTTCTGGACTTCAAGGAGAGTGATCTATCCATGACAAACATTGCTTCTTATGCATATATTAGTCTGTAACCCTCATAGGAAGTGTTCTATATGCTTGATAAATAAATTCTCTCCCCCGTGGGGGCTGCTTCCTTTGGGCAATATGCACTGACTAATAATAATAATAATGCCTGAAATGAGCTCAGGGAAAGTCTTTGAGGAAACAGGATGACATTTTATATATACATTCTCCCACCCCTCCTTTCCTCGCAGATCACAACAGTATTCATCTTGAACACTTCTTAGGAGAAGATAGAAAACAGAGCCTACTCTAGGAAGCAATCACAAGAGATTTATCTCCCTTGAGATAAAGTCCAATTTTTTGTTTTTTTAACCAGATCCTCCAAGAAAAGGAACACATTTTTATTGAGGCTAAGGTATTGTTTTCTGTGTCTTCTTTGACCATTAAATATGTGGTCCTCTATAGGCTCCAAAGAGACATTCCAATTAAAATGGATTTGGGTTTGGGCTCCCATACTGCAGTCAACTCAAAGGAGCTATTTTTCCAATTACATTCAAAGGAGTTATGTGCTCAACTTGCTTAATGATGAAGAATGTTCCCCAGAAACGTAATCCAGGATTTGGACGGATGAGCCTTACTGGATGACAAGGTGCTAGGAGATGAATGAGTATAAAGTGGCATCCAAAGAATCATTACATTTCCCATAGGTGTCTGGCCACCTTCCCATGTTGGTAGATTAATTTCTATTCAACAGACTCCCTTTTGAAGAAGCTGAGACATGAGACTCTTGTATAAGATGACATTTAGCAATGTTAAATGGTTTATTATAGTATTGTGAATATTGCATTTTAAGAGGGTGATCAAAACAGAATTATTCTAAGCCATTGTAGGGATTTTTCCTGAAAGAAGAATCTGTTTTTTATGGCATTTTCGGTTCTTTTTCCTAATAAGGTAGCAGAATGCTGTACTATGAAAAAGAAAGAAAAACACCCTAAACTGAAAATCAAAATACCTGGATTCTGGACACAGACTACCTGTATGACATTGGGGCTCCTTAGCTTCCTCAAATGCAAAATGAGATATTTTGGATTGGGTAAATTCCCAAAAGTCCCTTCCAATTCTAAAATGCTAGGGTTCTATTTCAGAGCTGAAATTTTCCAGAGGTTCTTAAATTTATCCAAGCGCTCAAATCTACTCCTATTCAGAAGTCATTTCCCTTTTTACAGAAAAATAAGTATCCATGATTGGAACATGCATTTGTACTGACAATGACTCTGCAATGTACATGCAATTTACTAACTTACTTCTCTGTGTCTAAAGAATAAATACAGGGGCAGCTGGATGGCTTAGTGGATTGAGAGCCAGGACCACAGGAGGGAGGTCCTGGGTTCAAATATGACCTCTGCCACTTCCTAGCTGTGTGACTTTGGGCAAGTCACTTAACCCCAACTGCCTAGCCCTTACCACTCTTCTGCCTTGGAACCAATATTTAGTATTGATTCTAAAGTGAAAGATAAAATAAATAAATAAACAAATGAATGAATAAATAAATAAATAAATAAATAAATAAAGTGAAAGATAAAAGGTTTGTTTGTTTAATGTCTGATGCTAGCAGGCACTGAACTTTATCGTTATCAACACTTTCTATGGCCTGCTTGACATAATTAAAGTATCTTCTATGGTGACATTCAAGAATAACTGTTCTAGTATCACATTATCAAATTCTTTTTAAAAATTAATTGGTACTATTCTAAAATTATACAAATCAGTGAGAGAATATTTCTAGCCTTAAGTATTCCTTTATATTTAAAATTAGTATAGGCAACATATTGACATGTTTTACTACTTTATAACTCAAAAGGATGAAGTCCTTTAAATCTTCTTCAAAGAAACTTAATAATATTATCTTAACTAAACTTATCTGTAAAGTATCTAGGTGGAACAGTAGAAAGAATGCCAGACCTGAAGTCAGGAGGACCTGGGTTCAAATATGATGTCAAATCACTTAACCAAGATTGCCTAGCCCTTGGCACTCTTCTATCTTAAAATTGATGCTAAGGGGGCAGCTGGGTAGCTCAGTGGATTAAGAGACAGCCTAGAGATGGGAGGTCCTAGGTTCAAATCTGGCCTTAGACACTTCCCAGTTGTGTGATCCTGGGCAAGTCACTTGACCCCCACTGCCTAGCCCTTACCACTCTCCTGCCTTGGAGTCAATGGAAGGTAAGGGTTTAAAGAAAAATCTGATGCTAAGACAGAAGAGAGGAATGGAGAGAGGAAATGAGAGAGGGAGGGAGGAAGGGAGGGAGGGAAAGAGGAAAAAGATTATCTTTGTCATTGTAGGTACAGAGCATTCAGAAATAAGCAACTCAACCCATTAAAAACAAACCACCCAAAAAGGCACTGGGTAGCAAAGCTTCATGAATCAATGCTAACAATTGTTTAATTTGTCCTGACATTTCAGTCATTTATTTCTTCAGTGTTCTACCAGGATGTTCTTCCAACTGAAATTTGTCAGAAAAAAAGTAAACTGTAAGCTGCAGAAATTTCATTTAACAGCATTGAGAATGAGTGTGGGTAAGGAGTTTAAATTCCAAAACATCTATTTACATATTCTTTCATCAGTTTAACTTTTTTAAAATGTCACTAAGAAATTATCAGTGTAAAGAGGACAGAGAAATTTGAATTACAACAGTTATGAGAGTCATTTGACATAAAAAAAAATCCATATCATGTAAAGAACTTTGATTGCAGTTTATCTAAAGGACACTTTCTTCATTTCCATCTTTTGAGATTTTTTTAAAAGGTTATCCTTACATATAACAATTCTTACCAATGCTTCATTACATATTTTACATTAAAAAAAAACAGATTGAAGAGTACAGAAAGATAAAAGAACACAAACTGGGCAGTATCGGAAATAGAGAATTAAACAAACTCAAAAACAAGCTTATGTAATAAAGATTCATGATATTTTATGTAATACTCTTATTCTTTTATATATGTAAATGATTATATTTGCTGTTTATTGGGTTTACAATAATAAAAAATAAATTTTAATTTTAAAAAATATATATAAATTCTTTTGGGGGTGAGAGGTAGAATGAGAAAGGAAGAGCTAAACCTATGATTTAATCAGTCTAAAGAAATCCCAGTGAGGAATCTCCCTCCACTGATACAGATCTTCAATAACTTAAAGAATTATAGAAAGTTGTTTTACGTGACTTGTCCAGGGTCACAAATCAGGACTTGAACCTAAGTCGGTCTGGCTCTAAGAGCTACTCTTTGTCCCCTATATCATGCTGCCACTTATCAGTAAATGATTTCAAAGATTAGAACTGGAAGGAAAATCTTGTTCAACCTCCTCATTTTAGAGGTAAAGAAACTGAGGCCAGAGAGGTTCATACAGTATACAAAATGGCAGAGCCAAGATATAAACCTAGGTCCTTGAGCTCCAAATCCACTACTCTTTTCTCACTGAATATTTCTCAAAAGAAAAGTATAAAAACTCTCATATCTAATTCATTATTCAAGCAGGCAAGAACTTTTTAGGTAAAATTATTAGTTTTTAATTCTATTTTAATTAATTAAGCTTTATTTTATTATTTTAATTATTTGTTTAATTTGATTTAATCTAATTTTAATAACAAATCTTAATTTAGTTTCAAATTTCTCTTTTCAAAAAAAATCAATTTTAATAGGACGCTCAAAATCTTATCCTCCCAAAATAAGGCATATATATATATATATAAAATAGACAATATATCTATTATGTACATTTTTTTAACCTTTATCTTCTCTAAGTATCCATTCTAAATAGAAGAGCAGTAAGGGCTAGACATTTGGGGATTAAGTGATTTGGCCTGGGTCACAACAACAAGGAAGTATCTGAGTTAAACCCAGGTCCTCCTGACTTCAGGTTTGATACTCTATACACTGTACTACTTAGATGTCCCTATTATGTACATTTCAATGAATCTGTAAAAGGTTCTAACTCAATAATGTTGAGTTGAAACAACGTTTTTAAGTTGACAAAGAAATGTCAACACTTTTACAAATAATGTGGCTTTTTAAATGTTTTGATTCTTAATTTAAAAAGTAGAAATTGCCAATCTATTAATATGAACAATAGAGAAAGGCTAATTTAGAAGGGAGACACATTTATGCACTTTGGGGCTTTTAGCTGTGTACACACCCAACCTGTTCTTTTCATACACACAAAAATAATTTGCCCATCTTGTCTCTAGTGAATAAATAGGTTAAATTGTTCCTTTCAAAATCCGGGCCCTTTAACCTAATAATATTCTAATTATCAGCCTAGTTGTATATTATTTATAAGTACCAAAAGTCTATTATGAATGTTTATATATGTACATATACATATATAAATGTTTTGTGTATACATATGAATATATTATACATTCTATACCATATATTAATTTATATTTTCCTCCATACCTAGCATGTGATTTATTATACTAAAGTTATTTGCAAAATTACAAATGCAAAAAGCAATTAAAATGCATTTCAAAATGTTATATTAACATCCAATATGCCTGGGCAAAACTATGACCTCTACTCTACTTAAGTGGTGAAGTCTTAAAATCTTTTTTAAACAATGATTTTGTGCAATGGCTCAAATTATAAAATTAAAGGCATATGGAAGTTTGGTTTATATTTCATCCAATTCTGATTAAGTCAGCTCTGTCATCCAGAAAAATCAACACAAATCTTAATACCAGAAAAGTTATACTTGAAAAAATTACATAAAAGTATTTTATGAATCTATATTTCCTAAGCCATTTATGTCCCAAATTTGATCTATTCTAGCGATATCACATTTTTAAAAGCATAAAATATAACAGAATCATAGAAGAACTGCTCATACATTATAAACTATTAGTATTTTCATAAAATCTGATAGGAAAACTAATACAGATGTCTATGTAGTAATGATACTGTATTGCATTGTTATTCCTATCTAGACAGCACTGTCTAAATTTGCATTTAAAGTTCAAATGTCATTGAATTATTTTTAAATTTATTTTAAAACTAATTTACTTTAAAATTTTAGTTAATTAAAATTTAATTTTAAAATTCTTTGTTAAATTTTATTGTATGTGTTGTGTTTTTGCAAAAAGAAAAACAAAAGGAGGCAACTGGGTAGCTTAGTGGATTGAGAGTCAGGCCTAGAGACAAAGGTCCTGAGTTCATATCTGGCCTCAGACACTTCTAGCAATGTGACCCTGGCCAAGTCATTTAAACCCCCACTGCCTAGCCCATACCACTCTTCTGCCTTGGAACCACTACATAGTATTGATTCTAAGGTGGAAGGTAAGAATTTTTAAAAAGCAATAGGAAAAAATAGAAAAAATATTCCTCAGAAAAGCAATCATCTCAGACTTGTGGCAAAAGTAGACATATCTTACAAGTGTTATTTACCATAACACAGGCAAAAGATTCAAATCTACTTAGTTCACAATTTTTTTTCCTCATTTATGTTAACAGTGATGATGTTGGTGAATATTACCTTTCAGGATCTTTCTCCCTCAATCTCTTATAGACTTTAGTAGGAAATGGTACTATTAAAAGCATGATTATAGCTTTTATTTTGGTTCTTAATCCCAACTCCCCAGAAAGCTAAAATCAGATGTTTCCTCAGAGAAAAAATACCCAACAAATTACAGACTTAGGACTTATCTAACTTAAGCAGTGAAAAAACTTTTTCTTAACTTTCCAAAATATTTAGAGTAAATGATCTCATTTTTCTAAATTCCTGTTTCTATTAAAAAAAATTACAGAACAAGGTGTTAGATATTTATAAAATCTCTCAAAGATTTCATGAAATATATCTATTTTTTTCATGTCCCTCTATTTAGAGAAGATAACATTAAACATTTCTATTGTACCTCACCATTTATCCTGTTTATGCTAAGAAATTCACCATGTGGAATCATGGATAGTTTGATTGACATCACAATAACATTCTCTCTCCCATTTGCCATCCCAAAAACAGTACAATTCCCAGAAAAGGGTTAGCAATAGGACTCTAGAAAAAAGACTCATCAAATTGTTTCTGTTAGTGTCACTAAAGGCCATGGAAAATTATTACTGAAATACTGACAGAATGGAAGAGACATGATGTTGAAATTTAAGTTATGTAAGCACAAAGTACTGGGAGGAAGAACAGAGTGGAAAAACTAGATTCTAATTTAAAGATTAATGAATATATCAATGGATCTGTGATTCATCCATATGGATTCATTCATTCCTTCCACAGGGAGTCCACCCAATGCACTGGATACCTTCCCTTAGGTCTCTTAGCAAATAGAGTCAAAGGATCAGTTATTCCTCACTCTTGCCATGTGAACAGCCCCTCTTAAAGAATTATGTCATGATTAGCAGATTCTGAATTTTAAAGGGTCTTCGAACAACAAAATGTTCACGGAAGCACTAACTGTGGCATCAAAGGATTAGAGACAAAGTGAGTGTCCCTTGACTTTTGATATAATATAATGGACAATCATACTGCTGTTTTGTTGTTGTTCAGTTGTTTTTCAGTTGTGTCTGATTCTTTGTGACCTCATTTGGGGTCTTTTTGGCAAAGATATCGAAATGGTTTGTCATTTCCTCCTCCAGCTTATTTTACTGATGAGGAAACTGAGGCAAACAGGTTTAAGTGACTTGCCCATGGCCACACAAGTAGTAAGTGTCTGAGGGTGGTCTTTCTGACCAAGTCCCAGGACTTTGACCAGTGTGACACCTAGCTAACTGTTACACTGCCATAAGAAATAACAACTATAAGGAATTCAGAGAAACAAGAGAAGACTTGTATGAACTGATGCAGAGGGAAACAGGAATAAGTAGGAGAATAATATGCAGTTATTAAAAGGGTATAAATCACTAAAAAGTAAGTAAAACTCTTTAAAGTATGTGAAAAATCTAGCATGGTCCCAATAAATAGATCATGAAGCATACTTCCTTCTGACAGATTGTCACTGGATTGATTCCTTTTCTTATCTTATGTGGGAGGATTAAATTCTTGCTAGAGAAAAATCACATTCAAAAATAACTATGACATAAAAATAAAAGGCATCAATAGAATTTTTTTAAAGGGCCCTTCAAGAAAAAAGACTATGGGGGGCCCAATAATGTTATTAATGAAAAATGCTGAACTACTACTCTATGTCCTGAGGAAGTTTAAAACCTACTACTACCACCACCACCACAACAAAACAAAACAAAAAAACTTAGATCATAAAAACTAAAGGAGATTATATAAATACAGCCAAAAGAGTTTTTGCATGATGTTTGCATGATATATAATCTAATTAAAAATTAATTCTGGATTCCAAGCCAACAGAAATATTGTATATTATCCAAGAAGATCAAGAATGAATAAGGTTGAGCATGAGTATGGTAGAATTCAGCTGTGGGAGGAAGGTTCGGGGTGCTGGGCAGTATTCAGAGCCAGGAAAGTTGCAAAGAAATAAACTGTAGCAATTTCATTGTTAACAGAATAGCAAACTATTTGTTTCTCTATTAATTTCTCTTTATCTTGAAGAATTCCCTAGGATTTATCTATTAACCCATACACTATTAGAGATACTGTAAACTCATATTAGGAGTTTCCCAAACCCCTGCAATTATAGCTCTTTTTCATACTTTTTCAATGGCAAAAATTGCAACTCCTGCAGAAGTTAAAGTGGTTAAAACATGCTAGAATTCCCCACTTAGCACCAAACTTGGGCCCAAACCAAAAAGGAACATTAGAAGTCAATGCTATTTAAATTTGAAAGAAAACTAAACAATCCATAGGATATTTACTTAAGGCAGAAAACTGTACCAAAATACAAGGTGGACTTCTTAAAAAGGCATTTTGGTCAAATTTTTCTCTATTTAAAAACAACTTCAAGAATAGATTTGTGTTTTTTTATCTACAAAATAAACAAAAGATCAATAAACCAAAAAAAAAAAGGAAAACTCCCATGAAGTAAGCTCTTCTTTAGGTGAAAACTCATCTCTTTCTTTCAACTGATCTTCATCTCTTACCATCATGTAATCCTTGCTTGAAATCATCCCTTTAAAGCTATGGTCTAGAATCTGGCCAAGATTGAAGTCAAGTTTCCCAGCCTATATAGTATCTAATGACTGTTCTTTTCCTGTAATTCCAAATCAAAAACATTTGCCCGTTTCTACTTCCCCCATTACCTCTCTCATTTTCTATAACCTTTCAAAGTATCACTGAAAATGGTTTAATCACATTCATCCATTCTTTTTGTAACTGAGGATTGTGAGATCTTCTGGGCTAGATGCTTTGAATTCTTCAAGTGCAACTAGATCTTTCTCTTCCTATCTAGCTTATTTCTTTTTTTATATTAGTTCCTATTAGCCATTTTTGTTCTTTCTTTTCCAGTCTTTTCAGAGTCACACTCTGGCAGATAAAGCAGGTGCAAAGTAAGAATTAAGGAGCACTGTTGTGAGTTATCATCTTATCTACCCAAAGCAGCATCTCTTCTTTTATCCTTTTCTTTCCTCAATATCTCTTTTTTTTTAATCAACTTTTCATTGTCTTTTGTTTTTCTCATTGGCCTCAGTTCACTGAGTTAACATTCTCAATATATTATCCTTATGATACACTACTCTGACAAAATAAGTGTAATAAGATCAGATCAATGTATGAATTGTTTAGAGCCCTTTGGGAAAAGGGCGATATAAGGAAGAAGCATAATAACCACCCCTACTAACAAGCCACAAACCACCTTTTTAACCTGAGACAGTCAAAATTTCAAAAGGAGTCAAATGCTTCCTTTGCTTTCAAAAGGCCCCTGGGGGCAGAAAAGCATGAAAGAATTTCATTTCTTAACACCCTGCTATTTTAGTAACTTTTTTGTCCTTTCTTTTCTATTCTTTTGGAATTTGACTGAATTTCCACATAGTATTAATGATGTCAACAGCAGCTTTATTTGTTGGATGTATTCCATGGTCTAAGTCTCTTCTTAGAACATTTATAAGAAACATAATGTTAAGATAAAAGCCATTTGAGAATAGAGGCACATTATAAACCGGGATGGTTCTGACAATGATGAAATCCCAATTTACACAGGGAGACTAGGGTTCATGGAGCTGAGATAGGAATAAATAAAAAAAAAACTTAAAGAAAAGGTGAGGAGGGAATTTCTTAAAATTTTCAGTAAAAAGAAAGAAAATTAATTTGCTTTAATTTAATTTAATGTGTTCATTTTTTATATAAGTTAATAGGTCAATTTTCTCCCTTAAATCTTGAAAATGTGGAATTTAACAGTTAGGTCCTCCAAATGAGAAAAAGGACCAAAAGCTCATTCAATATTTTTACCTAGTTAAACATAATAATGAAAACTACCTACAGGACCCACTATTTTAAAATACTGAAATAGTAATTCCTTTAACTACAAACATACAAACAGAAAAAGCATGAATGTGAAAATAAAAAATATAATTAAACAAAGAATTACAACTTACTCAATGTTTCTATTTTTGATGCATGGATGGAAAAGAACCTTGACAGCATTCCTGATGCCTATGTTGTTGGAGTCCAAACTCTCCATACCTTCAAACAATGAGAATTTCTGGATGCTCTCTGAATTTCTCAGAGATTCAATCAGTAAACTGTCTGAGTTTAAAAGCCACACCTGTAAATAGGGAAGAAGGGAAGAAAAAACAAAAGACCAAAATTGAAATTACCAGAATTTATGGAGTAGAGTAATAACATGATCAGACTTATACTCTGGCATTTGCTTGGAGGATAAACTAGAGTAGGGAGGATATAAAAGGAAGGAAACCAATCAAGAGGCCATTATAACAGTGCAAGAAAAAAGGGATACGGCCATTCCTTACTTTCCCAATTTTCTTAAAATTTACTCCCTTTCATATACTTTCTCATCCAGTGACATTTAGCCTCTCCATTGTTCCTTGAACATGACACTCCATTTCCTGACTATATTCATTTTCTTTTTATTTTTTAAACCCTTATCTTCTGTCTTAGGATTGATACAAATAGCAGTTCCAAGGCAGAAGGGAGGTAAAGGATAGACAGTTGGTGCTAAGTGACTTGCTCAGGATCATTCAGCTAGGAAATGTCTGAGTACAGATTTGAACCCAGGTTCTCCCAATTGGCATTCTATCCCTTTCATAGCCAAATTTATTTTTCCTTTTAAAACTGTGCCCTTCCTTCTTGGAATCAATGATGGAATTTGTTTTGCTTCACCATATTTGTTAAAATGATTTTGTTTTTCCTTTTTTTATTTTTTCAATAAGGTAGTGGATGGGAGGGGGAGAAAATAAAATTGTTTTTAAATTTTAATTTCAATAGCTGCTTATTGATCGATTGGCATATCTGAAAAAGTCTAGCAAAAATAAAATCAAAACTCTGATTTCACAGTCTGTGAGTTTCTTTGAAGACCGTCTTAAGTCAAATTTTCAGTATTTCACAGAAAGGCCTTCTGGAAGTATGGGAATCTATGTTCTAGTAGAAGTTCAAAGATGATGTGAGAACACTCCACCCAAGGCTGCTGAATGGCACCCTAGGTTCTTCTCTGTATGATGATTAGATTATTATCAGGCCACTAAAAAACCTAATCAATACAACTTAGGGACACATCACAGGGCAAGATTCTATCCAACTATTGAGCCTTTCCAAATCAATGTAGACAAAGAAAAGGCACTATCCTTTATGGAAGGAAGGAAAAAGCATGTATTAAGCACTCACTATATGACAGATATTATGCTAAATGTTTTATAAATATTATTTCATGAGATCCTCAGAACCACTCGGGGAGGTAGATGCTATTAAAATCCCCATTTTACACTTGAGAAAAATGGGGAGACAAGTTATATGACTTGCCCAGTGCCACACAGCCAGTTAAGAGTCTTAAAGCCAAATTTGAAGCCAATCTTCTTGCTTCTAGGATCATACCCATTATGCCACCTAATTGCTAGATATATCTTTGAAGATCTATCAACATGACAAATCAAACAGGAATGTTCAATAATAGATTATAAAACTGTGATGCAAATATGTCTTCATGGAGAGAGAAGGATACAAAAACAAAGCAGTTGACAAATAAGGAATAACACCACAATCAAGTCAAATAACCAGAAAAGATCATCTATTTTCATTGGTTGTATTGATAGCTTTTGTCTTCACATCATCATTTTCCTATATTTCCCTTCCTTCCTTCCTTCAGACAAAGAACCATACCTTTTAAGAAATTTTTAAAAGGGGGAAAAATTAATTCAGTAAAACTGACCAATTCATCAACCAAAGATGACATTATAGACAGAGTTCCATACCCATAGTCCCCCACGTGTAAAGAAGGGAGGGAAATTCCTCATAGAAGAAAGAGTTTCTTACCAAGATGTAGGTTTTTCCATCATGTCCTTGAACAGTGAATCTAAACGTGCTTCTAGCAGAGGACAGTTCCACAAGACACTGAGCAATAACGCTCTGTACAAACTGAGACCTGTTTGAACAGAAATCAATTTTCACAGTGTGCTTCTCATAATAACTGTAACTGGCAAGATGAGCCAAAAATACCCACAGGGTGCCTGAAAGTCAGAGACATCTGGATGCCATACTTTTCTGCAGACTGCTGGTTTTCTTGCAATCTGGAGCAGATGTGGAGTTAGTACATTTTAATGTGGCAACATGTTTGCTTTCCCCTCCCAATTTTTACTATGACCTGAACCTAACCACTTTCCACTAACTGAAAAAGAACAAAAATGGCAGAGCAGTCTAAGACAATACAATAATACTCTAATCTACTAGGGGACAACTTTGAACAGGGAAGTTTCAAAGGAAAATGAAAAAAAGGATTACACATTTCCATGTGTGACACAGGGGACAAAGGGTTGAATATGAAGTTGGAAAGACCTTAATTTCAATCTGGCCTCTGATGCTCAGGAGCTGATTTCATTTCTAAGCCTCAGTTTCTCTATTTGTAAAATAAAAATGAAAATACCTATTGGACCTACCTCACAGGTTTGTTTGAAGTGGGACTGAAATAATGTCTTAAAACATTAGGCAAATTTTAAAATGCTATACAAATGTCTACAATGGTCCTTGAAAATTATGCAAATTTTAAAATACTATATAAATGTCTATGAGTTGTTATTATCATTATGGTGGTGGTAGAGGTAGTAGTTGTAGTCTTTTTTTTAATTTATACAGAATCTAAATTCTAAGGTGAAGATACTTATAGCCTAATACAGTTGAGGTTGAATATACTCAGATTTCCAAAGATTTCTGACACCAACAAGTCCAAAATATAGACATGTTATAGAATATTTCACTATGAGAACAAAAGGATGTACAACCTTTTTGGATGCAGGATAAGCATTATTTGCTATAATAGATCCTCTGATGACATATAAATAAAAGGAACCACTGGGAAGCTAATCCATAGCATCTCTTGAATTTTAAATTAATCATATTTAAGAGATCAATGGTCGATACTAAGACCACAAGGGGGAAAGGCTCCAAGTTCACGGAGAGCAGAAACTACAATTTGTTTATTTTGTGGCATGCTGAAAGGCATGAAAGTAGAATGGAATTGCGGATGAGAGTCAGACTTAAAGTCAAAAAGATGTAGGTTCAAGTCTCACTTTTGATATTGACTCTAGGGAAGTCTCAGAACTCTCATTGTCCTCAAGTAATTCTCTAAGATGAGTATAGAGAGAATCTGTAATGTGCTGATTTATCCTGGTGAAGGGGCTTTCCTCCCTGGAAGTAATCTATACCAGTGAAAAGACAGGTCTGGACCCTCCCAAAAGAAATCCCCCTGAGTACTTGGCACTAAAGAAGAAGGAAGCCTGCAGGGAAACCTATGACTAGGAGAAAAATGCAGGCCAGTCATAGAGCAAGAGATAACTGATGGGTGAGATTTCATGCTCCCCTGGCAGCCTCCCAATGTTGAGAAAACACAAGGAAGAGATCTAGCTTATTGGGAAAATTTGTGAAAGGACATGGATGGCTTGGCAGAGCAGCAGCCCTCACCTGGAGACCCTGCAGCTGGGGAAGCTAAGGGAGGAGGAGGCACACTTGAGCCAGAATAGAGAGACAGAAAAGGGCTAAGTCAATAGTTACCAATATGGAGAACCTCAAGAGGAGGTGGAGTCACCAGGCTGCTTCATAAAGGGCAAACAGACCCAGGTTGGAAAAATAGAGCAAGTTAAAGCTTCTATGCCAATCCATATAAGGATTGGGTCTATAACAGGCCACTCCACTTCCAGCCTAGGTGAGATAGAAAGATCTAGTCTCATTTAAAAAAAAATGGTAACTGTGTGATCCTGGGCAAGTCACTTAACCCTCATTGCCTAGTCCTTACCACTCTTCTGCAGTGGAGCCAATACACGGTATTGACTCCAAGATGGAAGGTAAGGGTTTAAAAAAATGGGTAAGAATTACACAAAATGAACAGGAATTAATGGGTAATGATCTGCTCTCATGAAGAAAGGAGAATATATTCTGCTATAATGTTTTTTCAAATACTTGAATTTGAAACAAATTTCAATGCAATTGGATATATAAAGGTAATCTTTTGACCATAACATGAATTTCACTTTGCTTATACATTAATTTTTTCGTGAGAAAGAATGCAGAAAAATTTGCCATTTCAATAAATCACAAGTCACAAGCTTCTAAAAGCTACTTCCTTCAACTCCAGGAGGGAGGAGGGCAGAGGGGAGGGAGACAATATGAATCATATAACTTTGGAAAAACTTTCTGTAGATTTGTTATTGGAATAAAGAAAAAAATTTTTTAATAAAAATAAAACCTACTTTTCCAAGCAAACTTTGGGTGTTTTTCAAGGCAAAGCACCATATTTATTGTATAAACTGTGCAGTAGGAACTACAGGAAGAAGAGGGCCAGTCCAACACATTTCTCCCCACTCCCCCTACAACTATCTACCACAGTCTACTCAACTGGGACCCAGACCCAGCAGCAGCCCAAAGCCATAGATATCACTATTTATTGGAGTATTTATGTATTTCTTAATAGCTTAACACATATAAAATGTGATACCATTGTGACTGGGTAACCATCCTGTCTTCATGCATCACTGACAAAGTTTTTGAGCATTATGCCCTTAAGTCTATTTTTTCCAAAAGCCCCCTGGCTCTTATTGAGTAATGGAAAAAATCCTTGAGGGACTCAAATGTCATGTCACAGCAGAACTGACAGTGCTCACCTCAATGAGATTGCAGATTCATTGGACTAATGGACTGCCTCACATGGTGCTATCCATAAAATTGGCTCTACTTTCCTTTTTCTTAATTGGGAAACTATGACAGGGTTCAAAAAGCACTGGAATTGTAATCAGGAAAACTGGGATCTAATCCTAGCTCTATCTAGTTGTGTGACCTTGGGGAAGTCATAACATGTCTGAGCTTATATTTTCTCTTTCGTAAAAAACAAAATTATAAAACTAATCTTAACCATCTTCTCCAGCTAGTTGTAAGAACTAAATAGGGTATGAAATAGTTTGAAAATGGTAAAATGCTCTATAAATGTAAGGCATTGTTATTATTTCAATGCTGTAAAAAGAATGAATAAATCTGGATCCATACGTTTTTGTCTATTACATTATGTAACCAAAACAAATTCTGAGATAAATAAATTCTTTCCACCCTTCCCTGCATCATTTGAGACTAGAAAAGAAACTCAATTTGCTATTTGTACCTTGGTATCATGTCAAAATCTCTCCCAGATGGCTGGATAATTATCTCTGTGATATAAAACTTTGTGGTCCCTAAAACAGGAAGAAGAAAATTTAAGAGGAAGCAATTCCCACAATAATACTAAAACATAAAACTTTCATTTCATACATCCCAGAACCAAATCATGACATGTTCAAGTTAAATATTTAAAGCCCTGATAAACTAACAAGAATAGGAATCCTTTCAGAATTTCTAAGTCAAGACTCGTGATCAGTTTTCTATGGGGCTTCAGAGGAAGATATATAGGATTTGGAATGAAGGACTTAATATCTGCTGATTATTACTTCTGTGACATCTTCATTGTAAACAAAAAAAAAATTTTGGATAATATGTCCTCTATCTAGCTCCATATCTATGATCATATAATTTCACAGAACCGTTCTGACACAACAGGTACATAGTATAATGGTTGCAACAAACTTTTTTTGCTTTAAGAGCTGCGCTCAGATACATTGTTCTCTAAGGATCCCAGATGTCTTGGGAGAACTCTCCCATTTTCTCTCCCCATGAACATGGCACTGATCCAAAGAACTAGAAGCACTGGGTGGATAGAGCATTGGTCTTGGAGTCAGGAAGAGTTGAGTTCAAATCTTCCCACAGCTGCTCATTGTGGAATTCCAGGAAAGGCACTGAACCTGTATATCAGTCTCATCATCTGTGAAATTGAGGATCTAGATACTCCCTTCCATCTCCAAATCTATGATCCTATGAATGAATGTCTCACCTTGTAGCCAGTCTTCTGGAAATAAGCCTTCCTAATTCATTAGACTGGTGATCCAAGAATAGAAGCATAACCCTCACCAGCCCGTCTCTGAAGCTTTCTATCAGGGTGAGATCTACCAGTCTTTGCTCCCACCAGTATACCTGAATACTTCAATAATTGTCAATAAATAGTCTTTTGCCATTTTTTCCACCTCCAATGCTTAGCAGAGTGCCTGGCACACAGTTAGTGCTTGATAAATGTTCATTTGAAAAAGATCTAAGGGGGCAGCTAGATAGCTCAGTGGATAAAGAGCTAGATCTAAAGATGGGAGGTCCTGATCTTAGATACTTCCTAGCTATGTGACCCTAAGCAAGTCTCTTAGCCACAACTGCCTAGCCCTTAACTGCTTTTCTGAGAAGGAGGAAGAGTGGGGGAAGGGAGAAGGAAGGAAGGAAGGAAGGAAGGAAGGAAGGAAGGAAGGAAGGAAGGAAGGAAGGAAGGAAGGAAGGAAGGAAGGAAGGAAGGAAGGAAGGAAGGAAGGAAGGAAGGAAGGAAGGAAGGAAGGAAGGAAGGAAGGAAGGAAGGAAGGAAGGAAGGAGGAAAGGAGGAAAGGAGGGAGGGAGGGAGGGAGGGAGGGAGGGAGGGAGGGAGAGAGGGAGAGAGGGAGGGAGGAAGAAAAGAACTTATGATCTTAGAGGTATGGATACTATAGATTATAACTCCTCTAGGCCTTCTCTACAAGACGAGTCCTATTCCAATATCCTGTCACAGCACAGAGGTTAATTCAGACACTTACTAGTGATACAACCCTGGGCAAGTCACTTAATTCAGTTTGCCTCAGTTTCCTCCTCTGAAAAATGAGCTGGAGACAGAAATAGCAAACTTTAGCATCTCTGAACAACAAGGAGTTGGTCCCAACTGAAAACAATTGAACAACAAAAAGGAATTTAATTGGCACTAAAGCCATTCATTTAGATTTTTTCAAGCTAATGGCATTAACTATAGGAATAGGGGTCCACATGGTTTATGAGGTAGAGAGCCAGAATGGCTAGAAAAGTAGAAAGTCAGCCTTGGAGTGAGGAAGGACCTGGTATGTGACCAAAGATAAAGTCCTTCTCAGTGCTACAGCTACCTCTCTAAAACTACAATTTGCAGAGAAATGCTCATCTGTGTTGGCTAAGAGGTTCTGAGGATTTACTTATTCAGGAGTTCCTTATACCAATACAATTACAGGTCTGGTTCTTCTCCCAGTAACAAAGAATGGGGGAGACCTTATCTGATAGTGGTCAGAAGGACGTTTACCTGACTGCAACTTAAATATGCATTGGGAAAAAAAATGCATTGGCAGCTTTAAAAAAATACAATCTAGGCTTCACAAAACAATAACAAATACTCTTTCTAAAGTCATCCTCAACTCTTCACTCTTTTACCCCTTTCTCCAGATCCAATCAGGTGTGAAGTCCTGTCATTTCTGCCCTCACAAATACCTCTGACATGTCCTCTCACCTCTTTCTCTCCTCTGACATTACTAACACCTTAGTATACAATCACCTTCATCACTTCATGCCTATACTATTGAAAAAACCTGAAAGCATCCAAGGATAGAGAGCCAGGGCTAGAGATGGGAGGTCCTGGATTCAAATCTGGCCTCAGGCAAGTCCTTTGTGACCCTGGGCAAGTCATTTAACCCCTAAGGCCTAGCCCTTGCCACTCTTTTTCCTTAGAGCTTATACTAAGACAGAAGATCAGGATTTTTTAAAAATCCTATTTCTGACATATACTGGCTATGTAACCATAGATAAAAGCAATTAACCTCCTAATGCTCCAGAGAGCTCTGTAAGACTGTAAGTTATAGAACATTTGTTCATCTGCATTGGTAGACAAACTTCCCTAACTGTGAGCTCCCTGTTATCAAGGACAGATCTAGACCAAAAAAAATGTAAAAGACTCAAAAAATGTTTTACAAAGTTTTTTTTTAATAAAGTTAATAAAGTTTTGCTGCTTACAAGGGAAATTTTCAGTAATTGGAAAAATTCATTTAGGATTAGGAGTTTAGCCTGACAATACTGGATAAATGAGGCATTAACTGTAACATTCATTAATACTTGTTCAGAACAAGTCATCATTAATCCTAAGCAAGTGGTTCAGTAACTACTTTCAAGATTATTGCCATATTCAGGAGCAAATACCTTGTCTTTATTCATAACTGAAACTGAGCTTCATTTAAACTCAAACTTTTTCTAATTGATGATATTAAAAGCTATTATTCATCACACCTAGTGTGAGACAGTATGTTGTAGACCTCTAGAAGATGTTTTAAAAACCCACATTGGAATAATGACATTCATTTACACTATCAAAATTTTTGTTACTAGACTTAAAATGATTTAACAGGGGCCCAAATGAGGGACAGAGAACAGAATTTGTTTAGGACCCTTTAACCGCATGAAGTCCCATAAAAAAATAACTATGTATAGGTGCAGTTAGAAGGCTCAGTGATAAAGAGCAAGGTCTAGAGATATAAAGTCCAGGGCTCAAATATGTCCTCAGACATTTCCCAGCTGTGTGACCCTGAGCAAGTCACTTAATCCCAATTGCCTAATCCTTATCTCCCTTCTACTTTGGAACCAATACTTGTTATAGCTTCTAAAATGGAAGATAAGGACTTAAAAAAAAAAAACTATGTATAAAATGGGACCAGAGCAGTTTTTCAACCCCTGATAGGAGTAGAGGGGAAGCAATGGGAGCAATAAGGAAAAAAGGTTATAAGAATCACAGAAATGATAGATCTAAAACTGGAAGGAGCTCAAGGGCCATCTAGTTCCAATTCTCTCTCTCTCTCTCAAACTAAGGTTCACAGTGGTAAAATGACTTGCCTTAGATCATATAAGCAATATGCATCAAGAGGTAAGTTTTGAACTCAGTCTTCTTACTCTAGAGCCAAGGCTCTTTCCAACTTTAACCAAACTGATTGACAATTCACTTATCTAAGACATAAGTCATTTTGTTGTTAAGAGAAAAGTGGTTCCTCAGAGTTTTAAGAAAAAAAAAAGCAATGGTCAACCTGAATATTGCAGGGCGGTTGCTCATTATCTACGTGTGACGTGGCTGTTAAGAAGAAGAAAGGATAAATTTTGCTCACGAAAATGCCACCCACTGCCAAAGAGAAAGACATGGAGGAGAAAAAGGAAATGGAAATGGAAGAGAGAAAAAAAAGGAAAAGAAAAAAGGGGAAAATAGTATACTCTCTCCTGCCACCTGTTGCTGATAGGAAAAGAAAAGAGACAGGGGATATCTATCTGCATCTCCACCTTTTACTGCTGGGAGATGGAGAATCCTGCCAAAGAAATAGAGTTGAAGAGGTTTTTGCTAATCTTATGCCTTCACAAAAGAACTTAACATTCTATCAGCTGAAGACATAAAGCTAGAAGTGCCAGATATTAAAGTTGCTGTTGATGGGCAAACCCAGCTGAGCAAAAGATACTTAGAAGTAGAGCATCAAAGAAGCAGCCAAGCAGATTGACGCATACAGCTGAGATCCTGTGTCTAGGGAGGTACTAGTCTGACACAGAGTAGAACAAGTCACTTTAGCAGGAGAAGCTTTTGCTGATACAGAAGCTACACTCGATCAAAGAATTCTTATGGATAATTCCTGAATTTGAATAAGAAAGAAGATATTGAAGCATATCAATATTCCATTAGAGAATAATGAAGTCTATAATTCTAGAGTTGTTTGCCCTGCATTCCCAATATATGAGCAATAATAAGTGTATGTCTACTCTCTCCAAAGACAGTTCATACATTGTGGGGAGACTTCTGGAATGTTATGGAAATATTTTGTGTTTGTTTTGCATTTTCAGTAAATGTTTTGATTAATGTTAACTGAATATTAGTGACTAATTTATTAATGGAAAGTACACCAGTGGGGGCTCAAGAGCTACATTGTTAGAAGGAAGTCACTCACAGGGGTTATACCTAGGACTCTGAGAATAGGGAGATGGAGTAGTCCTGCCTTTCATTCAATGTGAAGCCAGATTAGAGGGAAAAGAGCCAGGGAGAAAAAGAGTGAGTGCTACCCACCTCCAGAGAAAGAACTGTTTAGTCAAAGAAGACTATTCCATCAGTGTATTCATGGTTTTATTTTGGGATTTTGGTTTTGTATGTGGGTACTCTTAAAACAATGACCAATATGGAAGTATGTTTTATATGATAATAAATGTATGGTCCAGATCTTATTGCTTACCATCTCCAAATGGGGGGAGGAAAAGGAAGAAAGTAAATTGTTTAGATCTTATAATTTTGGAAAACATATGTTGAAAATTATTATTATATATCATTGGGAAAATAAAATCTCTTTTAATTAATTTAGAAAATGAATATAAAGGAAGTGGAACAAGATCACTAGTG
This sequence comes from Monodelphis domestica, assembly GCF_027887165.1. Classification (NCBI taxonomy): domain Eukaryota; kingdom Metazoa; phylum Chordata; class Mammalia; order Didelphimorphia; family Didelphidae; genus Monodelphis; species Monodelphis domestica. The sequence continues at coordinate 337,970,044 of NC_077228.1, forward strand.
TAAGGAATTTCTTGGAAGGAGTTCTCTACCTCTACAAACATAAATGAGTAAATGTTCTTTTATTATTATTTATTTATTACTTTAGAAATTTATTTATGTTATTTATACAAATTTTTATTCTCTATTATTTTGGAAATTTGTTTATATATTATTTTATAAATATTTTTTATTTTCTATTTATTAAATTATAAATAAACTTATTTATTATTTGTCATTAACCTTTTTTGAGAGTTGCCTAGGACACTAAGAACTTAATAAGCATTCCCAGGGTTATACAGATACAGAAAGTATGTCAGAGGCAGAACTTTAATCCTGCTCTTCCTGATTCTGAAGTGTGAGATTTAAAATGGTTGAGGTCTTAAACTGTAGTGAGTTAAAATGGTAGAAGATATAAATTGTGATAGATATAAGAGAGGGTGAGTAAATTTGACCGCAGAAAATATGTTTCACTACAGTGTCTTGGTTTTTAAATCAAATATAAGGTGGTTGCCAGGGAAATATTCCCAATTATTCAAATACCCAAGTCAACTGGGTTTTATAGAGAATTTTAATTAATAATATAATGAAGAATTAGAGAAGGAGAGAAAGAGTAGGAAAGGAATAATTATGAAGGGCCTCAAGCCAATATGGCCTAGACCTGAGTCTTAAGAGAGAGAATCAGTCAGTCAGTCTTTTAACACTCACCACAAGGTCTGCCTAAATAAGGATTCTAGTGACACCAGGCCAGCTCCATCTCAGCTAACTTCACCAGAGAGCCTTCCAGCCAGAGACTGTTCCAAAGGGCCTCTCTCCACAGCCTCCAGAGGGACAGAGTCCCCTTAGAGGAGCTCCAGGGAGACCTCCTTAGAGATTGTCCTCCAAGAGCTTCCCTTCTCCAGAGCCTCTCTCAAGAGATTCTTCCCAAGCGGTCCTCATCAGAGATCCTCCAAAAGGATATATCCTCAAGAGATTCTGCTTTTTCTTATATAGGGGTTTTTCTCCCATGTCACCTCCCCTAAGTCCCTACATCTACCAATCACTGTAGACGTTTTCCAAAGGACTGCCCATCTAAATTCCTGCTAAGTGGACCAATCTCCTCAGTAAGTCTGGAGAGAAAACACAGCTGAGTCAGCTAATCTCATCAAGAGAAAACTTGCCCAAGCCTTTTAGGTACCTAGCATCCCATTGTATCAATTCTAAAAATAGGCCTGGCTCAAAAGAACTCCTTGCCCCACCATAAGCATGGATCCAAGTACTTTCTTTGTTTAGCAAGGAGTTTTCTGCCCTAAAGCATTCTTAAGTACAGGTGGAATAGAGGTCCTCCCATTTCTGATCCTGGAGAGTTCTCACATCAAAATGGGGAATGTTTCTCAGTAGAGAATTTGAGGATTCCTCAATGTGGAGTAAAATTTTTAACATTCATAAGTCTGTGAAATTTTAAGGTTTACAGAAGCTAGCTCTTTATGGTGCTTCCTCTCTGAAAGATGGCCTTTTCCATACTCTTGAATACTAAAAACATCATCTGGTGTACTTCCAAGAGTCAAAAAAAAGACAAATGAAGTAGTTATAATGGCAGTAGGGTGAATAGATTGCTGGGCTTAAAGACTAAAAGATCTACAGTCAAATACTAGCTGTGTGACCCTGGACAAATCACTTAACCTGCACCTGCCTCAATTTTCTCAACTTAAATGGAAATAATAATAATAATAGCACCTACCTCCCAGGGTTGTGGTGAAGAATAAATGAGATCATATTTGTGAAGTGTTTATCACAATGCTTTGCATATAGTATCCAAAAGAATGCAAAAAGATACACTGAATTTACTGGAGAAGGAAATGGCAAACCATTCCAGGGTCCTTATCAAGAAAATTCCATGGATAGCTATGGTCCCTGGGGTCACGAAGAGTCAGACATGACTGAACAACAAACTGCACACAGTAAGTTCTATTTAAATGCTTTTTACCTTCCCTAGTTTCCACCACCGATTTCTGATGTTATTACACTATATTAAAACTGTTAATAATAAAAATATTGAACAAACTTATTTCTATAACAAATATAAATCTCTCTTCAGAGAATCTCAGAGCTGGAAGGAACCAGCTGATCTAATTCCTATTCCTAGGAAGGAATCTTCTCTATGACATTCTCCAATAAGTAGCTATTCAGTCTTTGTTTGGAGACCCTGGTTAAAGGGATACCCACTGTCCCACCGTGGTTGCCTATTCTACTCCTGGGAAGCTCTCATTGTTGAGTTTTTGTCCCTGCATTATTAGGCTTAGATATACCTCTCTGCCTCTTCTCCCTATTGCTTCTAGTTCTGCCTTCTGGGGCCAAGAAGAAATGATCCCTCTTCCACAAAATTCCTTTTCAGACACTTCATCATGCCTGCTTCCCCAGATCCTCTCTTCTACAGGCTAAATATTCACAGTTCCTTCAATTAATCCTCAATTGGCAGGTCTTCAATCCTCTCCTACCATCCTGGCTCTCCTCTGGTTGCTTTCCAACTCAACCAGGTTCTTCCCTAAGCTGTGGTACCCAGAACCCAAAAGAATTCTTTAGATACAGTCTACATTAATACCTCCAGGTGTACACATATGATGCCCTCAGAACACTGCCTCACCTGTTCTGGACACTCTGGCTTTCGTAATACTACCTAAGATGGTAACCAAAAAAGTTGATGCAAAGTCACTTAAATCATAGGATGCTTGAAGTCCACTAAAACCCTCAGATCTTTTTCATGCAATCTTTTCCCCATTTTCCCCCTAAAAGCGATTTTTCCAAATGAGGTAAACCATTTTGGTATTTGCTGTGAAATTCTTACCTGATGAGTCAGTTTCTCCTAGCATCGCTTTGCAACGTTTGCAAATTATCTTGGTATTTGCCTTTGGTTTCTGTGGAACATGGAAAAAAATGTCATTTAAATGTCATTCAGCTTTTCCTAAAAGGAATGTATAATTTTAACCTATTCTCCAGAGTACTGATTGAACTTTATACTTCTCTCTGCCCTTCAAATACTGAGATTGCTTTGGATGTGTATATAGAATTTACATACAGATATAACTTTTTCTCCCCACATCAAGCATAACATTCCAAAGACTCATCAATATATGGATTGACTTCTCTCAACCTAACCTTTCATAGATAACTCCCAAAACTGCCATCAGTCTGAACAACAAATAGTACCTCACATTTGTACAGACTTTCTGGTTTTCAAAGAATATACAAGCTGTCATTTAACTCTCATATAAACCACATGAGGTAATCAAGACAGGTATTATTGTTCCCATTTTATAGATTGAGGAAACCAAGGCATAGGCAGGTTGAGTTATCTTCTTTTCCTCTGGATGGTCATATAAGCTAGTAAGGGTTGGTCCTTTCCAATTCTTACCTGGCAGAAGGAGACTAGAAGCCTAACCTTCCATTAACTAGAGTACAATGCTCCTTTATTATAGCACAGCTATCTTTACTATAAGTTGCTTATTTCTTAAAACTCAGTTTTTTGCCAGATATTCACTTAAATTTGCTGTTGTTCAGCCATTTCAGTCATGTCCAACTCTTCATGACTGTAATATTTATTGGGAAAGGAAATGGGAGGATTGGGAAAATGGGGATAAAGTGAGGTTTGTATGGGGGTATGGAGGATTGAGGGGAGAGAGGGAATATTGCTCAGTGAGGCAAAGGAGAGAGATGCCCCCCTACTGAAAGGAAGCAGCAGGGATCCAATAAGGACTGTTTGTCCTGGATTGACTGAACTGAAGTTCAGCTCCCTCTATGCCCAGAAAAGATAGTCCACTTATCTAACTGTGAATTCAAATAATATAAAGTTTAATAACCAGATGGGATTGGGGTTCTTTCCTCAGCTTCAGAGTTTCAGCCAGGCCCCAGAGGCTGGCAAAGGGTTCTCCCACTCCCGTCTACTCTATATCAGTCCTTCTTAGTCTAATTCAGAATCTTAGCAGTAGACAGAGAGCAAACAAGAACAGTTCTGACCTTCAGAAGTAATTGGGCCTGAATCTTCGGGCTGAACCAAAAGAGAGGCACACCACACCAGACTGGGTTGAACAAGCTCCTCTCTCCTCCAACACCAGGAAGGACATCCAACCCCGGCAGGAAGGAAGTACTAGTCCCAAGATCCAACTCCCACTCCCGGCAGGAAGGAAGTGCTAGTCACAAGACCCAACTGCCACTCCCACTTGCCCCTTCTCCCACCAACTGTTAGTCTAGTTTCCTTTCCACATGACCCCATTTGGAGTTGTTGTTTTTTTAATATTTAATTTTATTTAATTAGCTAATTTAGAATATTTTTCTATGGTTACAAAATTCATGTTCTTTCCCTCCCCTCTTACCATCCCCCTCCCATAGCCAATTCTACTGGGTTCTACATGTGTCATTGAACAAGACTCATTTCCATTTGGAGTTTTCTTGACAAAGACAGTGGAGTGATTTGCCATTCCTTCTCCAAATCATTTTACAGATGAGTAAACTATGGCAAAGAAGGTTGCATTCACATAGCTAGTAAATGTCTAAGGCTGGATTTGAACTCAAGTATTTCTGCCTTCAGACCCAGTGCTATATCTACTGTACCACATAGCTATCTCATTCAAATTTACCGTAGTATCATTCTTCCAGATAAATGTTTTTACCCAGTATTTAAACACATTGCTAGCATACAGAAATGATGAGTATCCTGAAATAAATCCTAAAAGAATTTTTTTATATTTTTATATATAAATCATATTTGTGTTCTATTTATGTTTTTAATTTTTAAAATACATTTTTAAAAGACCATCTTTTACTATTGTACAAGTAACTTAAAGAACAAGATGTCAATACCAATGATTATGAGAATCTTCCTTTTCACATCTACAGTACAAAAACATTATTAATGATACAATGAACTTCCTGGAGAAGTGTTGAATGGCAACAAAAAGGAGGCAGGAGCAAAGTGGCTCTGCTCCTTGTGGGTGGTTGGTGGCTCTTCATGGTGGAGGCTATCTGGAAACCAATGAACTAATCTATATTGGGTGAATAAAAAAAGCTAGAATGACTGTTTCATGGAAAAGCATCTGCCAGTCCAACAGAGAGGGCAGATTCAGAGAAACATGAGAAGACTTTTATTAACCGATGCAGAGTGAAAGAAGCAGAAGCAGCAGAACAAATGACACCATCACCAGAATAAAGGAAAATAGCTTTGAAAGACAGAGCTCTGATCAAAGCAAAAAACCAATCACAACTTCTAAAGATTGTGGAAAAGCATGCTGGATGGATAGAACAAGACAAACATTTTTAGATATGGTAAAAGGGTTGCTCTGTTTTGCTTAACTAGGGAAGAGAATAAACATTTATTAAGCACCTTCTATGTGCCAGGCACTATGCCAAGCACTTTTACAAATATTACCTCATTTGATCCTCAGAATAAGACTGGAAGGCAGAAGCTATTATTATCTCCTTTTTACAGTTGAGGAAACTGAGGCAGACAAAATTGAAGTAACTTGCCCAGCATTATGTAGCTAGTAAATATGTGAGGTCAAATTTGAACTCTGTTCTTTCTTATTCTATGGCCAGTGCTATAGCCACTGTATACTCTTCATCTGTAACAAGGAATGGCTTTTGGGGAGGGAAAGGAGTGAGATGGGATTTAGTGGCTAGTGATAGAGAAAAGGAAAGCAGTGTAACAACAAAACATTAAACATAAAGAAAACAAAAAGATCAGAGACACAAGAATGATTTTGTTAATTTATACTTTTAAAAAACACTATATATTGCGAAGTTCACTTATAAAATATTCTTTGTAAGCTGAACTATTTGTTAATGACTATTATTATTTTTAAGTCGGGAAACCTCCCACAGGTTCCTATTAATATCCTTTTCTAATATAACTCTTAGCATGATGATGCTCAATATTAATATTGGATAATATTCTCTCAAAACACCTAGACTTGTGCTGAACAGATTAGGAAAGTCCTGCTCCTAGGTCAAATAAGAATCAGATAACCCAAGAAATTTTGAGAAGGAACCACTTGAGAGCCCTCAGATGAATGGAGATCTAGAGCAGAAAACAGATAGGAGCCACTAAGGAGCTCAAAGGACCTTTTTGAACACTTCAAACTTCATGGAATCAAGAAATTTAGAATGAGGAACCTAAGAGCATATCTAGTCATAGCCTCTTAGAGATAAGAAAAAGGGGCCAAGAGGTGAAATTACCATTACAAGATCACAATGGTGAATAGCAGAGGCAAGATCTGAACCCAAATTTTCTGGCTGTAATCCAGTGCTCTTTACACTACAATAACCTAAAGTTCAAGAAGGACCAAGAGTGGTAGGAGTAATATCCTAACTGTAGGCAGAACACTAAACCTGCCCATGCCTCAGTTTCCTAGGTCTAAAATGGGGACAATAATATCTGCCTTGACTACTTTATAGGTTTATGTATAAAGTGACAGATTGCACATGGTGATTCAGCAAGACATATAAGGTTCTGAACTAACATAACGTGTTTTTTGTTGTTCAAATGAATCACAATATCGGGAGTTATATATGAAAGATTAAATTGTGTCAGAAAACTAATGTAAAAACTACTCCTATATGCAATCAGGAAAATAAAAAAACACAACTAAAAATCTTTTAAAAGTTAGGTTAGAGTAAAAATACCAATGAAAAGCAACTGCTTGACTACAGGGGTGGAGGGGATATGACTGAGGAGAGACTCTAAATGAACACTCTAATGCAAATACCAACAACATGGAAATGGGTTTGAATCAAGAACACATGTGATACCCAAGTGGAATTGCGCGTCGGCTGTGGGAGAGGTGGTGGGAGGGGGGGGAGGGAAGAAAAGAAAATGATCTTTGTTTCCAATGAATAATGTTTGGAAATGACCAAATAAAAATTAAAAAAAAAAAGTTAGGTTAAATTTTCCTTAAAAAGTCCTGAGGGATGGGGCAAAAGCCAGGCTAAGAGATGAGAGGTTCTGGGTTCAAATTTAGCCTCAGATACTTCCTAGTTCTTTGACCCTGAGCAAGCAAATAGTCTAGCCTTTACTGCTCTTTTACTTTGGAACAGATTATTAGTATGGATTCTAAGAAAGAAGGTAAAGATGTTTAAAAACTAAAAAGAAAAATAAAAGATACTGAGAACTACCCTTTAAATGTGGTTGGCGGCTTAAGAAACTAAAGGTTCAAGCCATTGCATTCATTTCCTATTTTCATTCTTGGCTGTTAAGCCAAGAGAAGAGTTTCATTCATGGAGATATCCTCAATGTCTTTTTTTTTATTCCAAATTTTACAAAACCAAGTAAAATATGCATTTCTATATGCAAAGAAAAAGATTATACATAAATGAAATCACAAATCTTATATGTTTAGCTTACATTTCTTCATATTTCATCCCAGCCCTTCCGCACCCTCCCTACATCACAGTAGGTATCGTCCTGTAGACTGACATATTTGTATAAATTAAGTCTTTTACGTTTCATTTTTCAGTTCACTTTTTGGAAGTAACATTCACAATTTATTCTTCCAGCATTAATTCTGAAGCTGTGTATAATGACTCAATGCCTTTCTTTACCCAATATCCTACTCCTATTTTGACTAAGTAAATCTTCTTTTTGTTAAGTATTGAATGGTCTATAAAGCATCTCATTTTGTTCCTGTATCAAACGTGAACTACCAGGTGACTGGCCTGAGCCAGGCTTTGCCCCAGAATACCACGTCACACATATCTCCTACGAAATAAACTCTAGTAATTCCCTCTTCCTATTAGAATGAGATATAAAGTCTTGTTTTGCATTTAAAAATCATTACAAATTCACGCAATTATTCCCTTTATGCAATTTGTGGTCTAACCATCCTGGTCTATTTGTAGTACTCATCTCTGTGCCTTGACATTGGCCATCTCCCACCTTAGAATGCTTTTACCTTTTATCCTCACATCCTAGAAACCCCAAAATCCTTCAAGTATCAATTGAAATGACATCTACAGGAGGCTTTTCCCTTTCCTGGTCCCTCCTTCCAAGGTTACATTATATATACTCTATATGTATATTTTATATGCTTATTTGTGTACATGTTGTCTCCCCACTCAAATATAAGCTCTTTGAAGGCAGGGATAATTTTTGCTTCTTTGTATCTTCAGAGCTTACATTGTAAGTCATTTATAAATGACAACTGATTGATTAACAACACCGCATTTCTTATGAGCGGGTCCAAAGAATTGAAGATATGATGAAAAACAGGATATCCAGTATAGATGGAAGTCTAGAAGATTGATCCAAGGACTTGAAAGGATTGTGCTGGGTCTGCATCTCTGTGGAAGATAACTGACAACTTTCTCTGTGTTAAGAGAAAATTGGTCTCCCTGTTACAAGGGAGAAAATAGAGTTTGGCACATGGGAATAAATGGTCCAAGAAGGCAATAAGAAACTATATCTTAAGGAAGTAGGAAAGAAATAAAAGAAGTGTTGATGGGCTGGTGATGAGAAAAATATTACACAAAAAGGAAGGGAAAGAGAAAAAACTGAACCACTGGAGTTATTATAAAATAGGTAAGATGTACTTAAAATAAATTGTAGGTCTGAATCTTCTAAGAAACAAGTGATTTACCAAACTCTACAGAAAATTATAAAGAATAGGTGATACAGTGGTTAGAAGGTTGGCCTTGGATATTGAAAAGTAATTAAAATAAATTGTAGATTCAGACCTGCTGTGGAACAAGTGATTTATCAAACTAGGGAAAATTAAAGACAGCTAGGCGATGCAGTGGACAGAATGCTGGACTTGCAAATCAGGAAAACTGGCATATTAACTCTGCTTCAGACCCTTACTAGCTGTATGACCCTGGACAAGTCATTTAATCTCTTTCTGCCTCAGTTTCCTCATCTATAAATAGCACCTACCTCAAAGAGTTGTTGGTGGGGATAGAATGCGATAACAAATGTAAAGAGATTTGCAAAACCTAAGTCACACTTAAATACTATTGTTATTATTATCAACCAATAAACATTTATTAAACACCAATCATGTGCCAGGCACTGGGCTAAGTGAAAAGGCAAAAGACATTCCCTGTGCCCAAAGAGCTCACAATTTAAAGGAGAAGACAACATGCAAACAAATAAAACACAGCAAGGCCCCCTTATCTGAGTTTTCACTTGACACAGTTTGGTCCAACAGAAAGCTCCCAACTGCAAAGTGAGAAGGTGGGCACAGTGGTCTAACCCCCTCTGCCCCACTTGGTGGGCTCTTCTGCTTTTGTTTTCACTTTTTAAAGGTTTATTTGGAGGAAGCAGGGAGTGAGAACACATATACATGGGGTCAGCAGCTGTGCATTTCCATTTGCAGTTTCAGCCATCCACGATAAGTCTTGGAAAGTATTCCCTATAGATATGGGATCCTATTGTATGCAAAAAGCAAGCAATATAAAACATAAATAGGAAATAACTAATAGGAGGAAGGCACTGGAATTAAGAGGGTTTCCTGTAGAAGGTGAGATTTTAGTTAAGCCTTCAAGAAAAGCCAGAGGAGTGACTAAGTTGCTCAGTGGATAGAGAGCTAGGCTTAGAGATGGGAGGTCCTGGGTTCAAATCTGACCTCAGATACTGTGTGACCCTGAGCATGTCACTTAACCCCCATTGCCTAATCTTCACCACTCTTCTGCCTTGGAACCAATACACTGTATTGACTCTAAGATGAAAAGTAAGGGTTAAAAAAAAAAACTCCAATGAGAAACTACAGATCTGTACAAGTCAGCAAGAAGCCTATGACAACTAGAAAGGAACAAAGCCAGTGCCAGTGGAGACAAACAAATCAGCAGCCTCTTGGATGGACCAGAAGTAAGCCAGAGATACCTACAGCCTTCAGAAATCTGTTTCCAGCATCAGGAAGAAATGAGGGCTCTGGCAAATAATCCCAGGGTTTCCACATTTCTTACTAGCTATACTGCTTTTGGACTTACCTGGAACTCTCCATCATACCTTTCTTCCCCAAGAAACTCATCACTGGGAAAACTCATTACCCTACAAGGCTGAATCTTTCTGGTAGTCCTCTCTCATCAGGACCCTCTACCCCTCACTTTGGACCCAATGACTCAAGAAGAAGGTCCATGGGCTCTAGAGCTTCTATTTAAGGAAGAGGCTCATCATTTTCTCTCCTCTTTCCCACCAGCTATTTTTCTTCTCTTTCTCACCAGCCATACCACTTTTGGATTTCTATGGATTTGCCATCATAGCCTGACATTAGATACCTTCTTCCTCCTCCCTACTTTTCAGTTTCTTTTTGTATGCTGTCTTCTTGTATTATATTATTAGCTCCTGAAAGGTGGAGACTGCATTTTTATTAGTATTTATATATTATTTATAACTTAGCACAGTATCTGACACATAATATACACTTAATAAATGCTTATTGACTGAATGACTGACCAACATGGTTATAAATCCTTAATAGGGACCTCGGAAGGCACCAAGAGTGGCAGTAAGCAGTAAAGGTATGGCAGCAGTCAGATCCAGATAGCCCAGGCTCTAGGAGGTCCTAGATTTATTGTCCTGAGGCTGTATACAAGGTCTTGAAGATCTTTATGTGTTCTTATAGAAACACCATGGAATAATAAATGGGGCAGGAAGGGCTAGGTTGAAGTCCTGCTCCTGACTCATAATGGTTGTGTGTCTCTGGGAAGTCATTTCATTTCTGTGTTCTAGGTAACTCTTTAAGACCATAAATGGCACAGCAGGTACCAACTTCCATTGATAGTGAGTGTTCCCTCAGCCAGGAGTTCCTTGTATCCGTTAAATGACAGGTCCACTCCCCATACTTGCACACTAACAATTTTCATTTGTTTTCCACTTATCATTATATGTTTTATCAACTACACTAGATCAATACACTCCAAGAAAAAGAGGAAAATGTCTAAGTGTCTTTCTATTTCTCCCAACACTTGGCACAATATCTTGCAATCAGAATTCCCTTAAATAAGTGTTTGCATGAAACCAATGCAACCAAAATTAGAAGGGAAGCAACAAATTGGGAAATAATCTTCATAACAAAAACCTCTGACAAAAGTCTAATTACTCAAATTTATAAAGAGCTAAACCAATTGTAAAAAAAAAATCAAGCCATTCTCAAATTGATAAATGGGCAAGGGACATGAATAGGCAATTTTCAGATAAAGAAATCAAAACTATTAATAAGCACATGAAAAAGTGTTCTAAATCTCTTATAATCAGAGAAATACAAATCGAAACAACTCTGAGGTATCACCTCACACCTAGCAGATTGACAAACATGATAGCAAAGGAAAGTAATGAATGCTGGAGGGGATGTGACAAAGTTGGGACATTAATTCATTGCTGCTGGAGTTGTGAATTGATCCAACCATTCTGGAGGGCAATTTGGAACTATGCCCAAAGGACATAAAGGGTCTGCCCTTTGATCCAGCCATAGCACTGCTGCGTTTGTACCCCAAAGAGATAATAAGGAAAAAGTCTTGTACAAAAATATTCATAACTGCGCTCTTTATGGTGGCAAAAAAATCAAAAATGAGGGGATGCCCTTCAATTGGAGAATGGCTGAACAAATTGTGGTATATGTTGGTGATGGAATACTATTGTGCTCAAAGGAATAATGAACTGGAGGAATGACATGTGAACTGGAACAACCTCCAGGAACTGATGCAGAGTGAGAGGAGCAGAACCAAGAGAACATTATACACAGAGACTGATACACTGTAATGTAATGGACAATGTAATGGACTTTTCCATTAGTGGCAATGCAATGATCCCGAACAACTTGGAGGGATCTACAAGAAAAAACATTATCCACATTCAGAGGAAAAACGGTGGGAGTAAAAACACAGAAGAAAAACAACTGTTTGACTACATGGGTTGAGGGGATATGGCTGGGGATGTAGACTCTTAATGAACATCCCAATGCAAACACCAACAACATGGAAATAGGTTCAGATCAAGGTTCTGATCTGACCCAATGAAATTGCACGTCAGCTGTGGGAAGGGGAGGGAGGGAAATAATGTGATTCTTGTAACCAAGGAATAATGTTCTAAATTGACTAAATAAATTAAATTTTTAAAAAATAAGTGTTTGCATGAATGTAACCAAAGAAATGAAACCACAGATTGGTCCTATTATATAAGAATAATGCCAAGAAAGTTAGAGTTCAGAATAAGTTAACACTTAGTAAAATAACAAAAAAGGCTTTTAAAAATTAATTATTATTTAAAAGTTATCATTAGACCAAGAAGAATTGGGGGGGAGAGGGAATGGAAGAGAAAGCTGAACAAAACTCAATTCCTTTTTTGCTTTCAGCTTCCCTGTCAAAAAGAATGATCTTCAGTCTGAAAGACGAAAGAATAAAAATGGTTATGAGTGAAGAGAAAGCCAAGATGAGTGAGGAGATAGTAAGAGGGAACCTAGCTGCTCTAAATGAGTTCAGGTCACTTGGGCCCAATGAATTACATGCCAAGATATATACTTAAAAGTACTTGCAGCTGAAGCTACTGTCTTCTTGGGGGAAAAAAAGTGAAGAATTAAAGAAGTGCTATATAGGCCAGGAAACAGGCAAGCACTGTCCCAATTCTCCAAAAAAGAGGAAGAAGATAAATTGTGAAAATTGGTAAGCTTTGTTTCTTATCACTGGCAAAATTCTAGAACAGATTATTAAATGGATGAATTTGTGAGCACTTCAAAAGAAAAAGTGATCACTATAAGCTAACACAGGATCATTAAGAACAAATCATGCCAGACTAACCTCATTTTTTTTTGACATAGTTGCTGGACTAGTATAAAAAAGGAATACTATATACAAAGTTACAAAGAATCAGACACAACTGAACAACTCTACAATAAAGAAGTCCAAAAAAGACAAAAAACAACTAGATTTCTCACGTAAAAAAGACTGAAGCAGGGGTCTTAGATGAGTACAAATTCAATAGGTAAATTGTATAGTTTGACTGTCCAAAAAAAAAAGTATAGCTTTCAGAAGGGAGATTAACAGTTCTCTGTTCTGGTCAGATAATTAGTATTACTATGTTTGGTTCTGGATACCACTTTTGAGATATTTCAGATTATGCCAAGAAAAGGGTGAGCAGAAATGGCAAGAAGACTTAAAATAATGAGAGATGACAATCAGAAGACAAAAGCTATGATGTCTAGCTTCAAAAAAAAAATAATAAGGAAGATATCTCCCAGTGATTTGAAGGACTATTTTGTAGAAAAGTATTTACATTTATTCTGCATCATTCCAGAGGGAAAACTTTAGCACCAACTAGAGAACTAGAAGGAAGATATATTTTAGTTCATGCCTCATGAGGTGATGAAATCTCCATCACTAAAAATGTTCAAAATGAGGCTGGATAACCACCAACTTATAGAAATTCATAAACAATTCTGCAATTTCATCTCACACCTATCAGATTGGTTAAATTGGCAAAAGTGAAAAATGACAAATGTTGACAACGATGTGGAAAAATGGAGACACTAATACACTGTCTGTGGACCTGTGAAATGATCCTACCATTTTGGAGAACAATTTGGAATTATGCTCAGAGAGCTATAAAACTACATATAAGCTATATAAAGTCTGTTTCCCAAGGATCTCAGTAAAGAACCCATTATGTTCCAAGATATTTAGAGCAGCTCTCTTTGTGGTGGCAAAGAACTGGAAATTGAGGAGACGTTCATCAGTTGGGGAATGGCTAGACAAATTGTGATATATGATTGTGACAGAATCTCACAAATGAAAAAAAGACTCCATTTTCCGTGAGATCTCTCTTCATTTTTGACTCTCCTAACTCCTTAGATATCATCTCCCTGCTCCTTCATTTCAGTCACTAATGAGGAGGTGTGGTCCTTATCTTCACCAAGGTCAACCACCCTATAGTACCCCTGAATGCATCCCCTGCTTTGTACTAGAAGATATTGCTTGCTCTCTCTCTCTCTCTCTCTCTCTCTCTCTCTCTCTCTCTCTCTCTTTCTCTCTCGCTCTCTCTCTCTCTCCCTCCCCCCTTTTCCTCCCTCACTCCCCCCTCCTTTGCAATATAGTAATATAAAATAAATAACATGTAACCCTTCTCTAATAATATATAATATATGAATAATAATCACCCTTCTCTCTCTCTCTAATCTTCAATCTTTCCTCATCTAATGTATTTCCAACAATCCACAAACATGTCTGTATCTCCCCTGTTCTCGAAAATCCCTCATTTGGTCCTCCCATTCCTTCAAGCAATAGATCATCTCCCTTTCACAGTCAAACTAAAAGAAAATGGTTCTTGCTCTTATCACTGATTTCCCAACATCTTGAAGTTTGGTTTCCTACCGCATCACCAACTCTAACTGCTCTCTCCAAAATTACCAGGGATCTCTTACATGCCAACTCTGATGGCCTTTTCTCAGTCTCCACATTTCCTGAACCCTGTGCAGCATCTGACACTGATTATCTCTGATCTTAGATATATTCTCTAGGTTTTCATGGCACTGCTCTAATTTGATTCTCCTCCTGCCTGTCTGACCATTCCTTTTCAATCTCCTTTGAAAAATCATCACCTATGTCCTGCTCCCTAGCTGTGGGAATACCCCCAAGGCTCTGTTTTATCTAGGACCTTCTACTCGGTGATCTCATTAGCTACCGTGGATTGCATGAATTATTTTTACCCAGATGACTGCCATGTCTATATATCTAGACCTACTCTCTCTCATTAACACCAATCCTGTATCACGGAATGCCTGTGGACATTTCAACCTGGAGATCCCATAAAAATCTTATTCACCATATCCCAAACAATTCAATATCTTCCTTTCTCCCCTTGTAAAACCAATCCTATTCTGCATTTCCCTATTTCTTTATATTTTGTCACATGTCATCTTCATAAAAACCCTGTGAGGCAGGTGCTATTATATCCCCACTTTGCATATGAGGAAAACAGAGTGAGAGAGGTGAAGTGATTTGCCCAGGGTCAAAAAGCTAATAAGTAAGTGTCTAAGGTAGGACTTGGACTCAGATCTTCCTTATCTCCAAGTCAAATATTCCATTCCATTGTGCCGCCTAACTGGCCTTAAACAAATTTCCCAGGCTTATTATACAGCCAATATGTAAAAGAAATGGAATCTGAATCCAGGTCTTCCTGACTCTGAAGCCAGTTTTTGGTGGCCTATTGAGTAGAGTCTTAGATCTGGCCATTAGGAAGACCTAACTTCAAATTCAGTGTCAAACACTAGTGTAATTAGAAAATCCTGTACCTTTGAACTACATCTCCCAGCATCCCTTTCCCCTTTCATCCTCACCTTGCATGCTTGCATATCGTATATAGTTGGATGTTTTGCCCACCTTCTCTCGTGACCACAGCTGAGTTAGCTCCCTTTTTAATCTAGCTTTTCATTTTAGTTATTATTAATAAATCTTACTAAATATGACACTGGGAGTTACTGTATATTAATTTTTAAGCTTACATACTTTACTAGTTGTGTGACTCAGAAGAAGTCGCTTACCTACTGTCTGCCTTAATTTCCTCATCTGTGTAGAATGGGGATAATTTAGCACCTATCTCCCAGAGTTGTTGTTGGGATAAAATAAAATATTTTTAAAGTGCTTTGCAAGACGTAGAGCACTATATAAACCCTGGCTGTTACTGTTAATATTATTATCATCATCATTATTATCACACCATACTGAGTATCTGTCCAACAGTGACTTGGAAATAAATGCTTCAGTGAACCAGGGTTGCTATTCTTTTAAGGAACTCCCAAAGTAAATCTTTGAAAATATCAAAGGGCCCTTTGGTAATACAACTAATCCTTCCACATCTGTCCTTCGGGTCATGGTTGAAGAAAGGCTTTCCTAACAGCCTCTGAGACCTCCTCACTTGGGGAAACCAAAAGCCATTAGAGAACCAGATGGGACCAGCATCAAACACCAGATAAAAAAGCTCAGCATAGCAGACTCATGATATAAGCTTTGGGAACTGGAATCAACAGAGGCATCAAAGGCATAGGCGCTCCTAAGCAACCTGAGCTCTGTCACTGCTCAGAGCGATTAGCCCCTGGCCAGTCACTGAAGCTCACTGACTGGCCAAGGAAGGTAATCCCTGCAGGTTTGGATCAAGTACCTACAGCTGGTCTGGGGAAAGAGAAAGACCTCTGTCCTGGGTCCAGACATGAAGGCATAGGGAATTAGAGAGGGAAGCTCTTTAGGAACTAAGCAGACCTTGATAGATTTTCTTAAAAGAGATTCATAATAATACAGTATTGTATTTTCTTAAAATGAGAAAGAGCTGCATGGGTTCATGCCTGGGTAAAAATAAAGTCTTGTTAAGCACACAAACTTAGCCCTGGACTTGCCTACTAGTGAAATGAAAATTTCATTAATAGAATCTTAACCTCAAAATTCTGGGCAGGAAATAAATTTATTTATTCAGAGCAAGAATTTCTTTTTACCTTTTGTCTTAGAATCAAAATTAAGTATTCACTTCCAAGGCAGAAGAGAAGTAAAAATAAGTAAGGGGGGTTGGGGGGGAGAGTTGCCCAGAGTCACATAGCTAAGGAATCCAGGACCTCCCATCTCCAGGCCTGGTGCTCTATCCACTAAGTCCCTTACCTGCCCCTCAAAGAAGGAATTTCACCAAATACTAGGTTCTATATATGATTGTTTAAAATCTAAGAATCTATTGATATCTTTTGGTTTGGCATCACTTACATTACCCATGTATATTTCCCCCTACCAATTCCCAGAGAACCATCTCATATAAACAAAGATTTCTTTAATTTAAACTTTAAAATTTTTTTAAACTAAATTTAGATTTTTTTTAATTAAAATAATCAAAATAACCAATATATTGTAAGGGGGGAAATCAATATAGATACAATGTTTCACATCCATCAGGGCCTCCCAAACCCAAGCCCAAGCCTACCATCACCCCTACAAAGAAATATTTTCTCAAAACAAACTTTTTTCTACATTTTTCTTTATCTTTTTTCTTTGTATTTCCCCTCTTATTTTGCAGATGAAGGGCCTATGGCTTGAAAAATTAAGTGTCTTGCCTTGAATCCTAAAGCTAGTCAATATCTAGGACAGAGTTTGAGCCTAGGTCTTCTGAATGCTGACTCCAGCATTCTCTCAATTACATCAAAGTACCATTCTGCCTTCCCATGGATTTTTTTCTCAATTATAATCACTCTCAACGAATGTTTCTCTTTTAGTGAAGTCACCAAGACATTTTATATAATGATAAACCAGAGCCTCTTATCTTAACTATAAAGTCTCATAACTTAAAATGCAAATAACCAAACCAAAGGGATGTCCCATCCCTGTCTCTTAGAAAGGAAGGGGATAACAAAACGACTGCTTGGGTTATGTTTACTTGTAATGGGATCATGTAAATTCAACATGTTTGACTTCATTTGCTCTCACTGAGGTGGAATAAAGCCACTCCTGGGTCTGGATGGGCTGTGTCTACATGAATATTTATGAATCTCGCAGAAGGTCGAGGTCCCCTCTTTTCTGTCCTTGTATAAGATGCAGAACCTTGTCCTATTTTTGGTGACTGCCACCATAACTGAGAGAGGGCAAAAACAGATTCAAGCATAAGGAAAAGCCTGAGTGGGCACCTCTTTAGAATAAGAAGCAAGATAGTCTACATCAAGCAGACAGAGTGACTGAAGGAATTAAGACACTGAAAAGGACTGTTGGGGGAAAGGGGTGAAGCCTTCTGCTACTTTGGTCAGTGACATGTTTTAATAAAAAGGGTTTTATGGATTGTGATAATGTTTAAAGAGAAACAGGCCTTCTGAATTTCTTTTTCTTGACCTATAACTGAAAGGAAATCATAAAACAAGCAGCGCAAAGAAGCAACTGAATGTTCTGGGAACTTTCTGGAGCCAATGTCTGAAAATGACACCTTTGCAGGGACTAATTAAATCAATATATCTGCAAGGAAACACTGCTGCCAGGGTTCTGCACACAAAGGTAGATTACCTTCCTGCCTTCATTTTTATTTTCTTTTGTTCTGTTTCAGCTCCAAAAGACCCTTGATATTGTCTCGCCGAGAAAATGCTTCCCAAGAGATACCATTAGGATACTGTGTCACCATGTGACATTTCAAACCACTGCTATATGGCTAGACGAGGTGAGATAAGAAATAGGTTTTCAATAGCAGAGAGCTGCCTGGTTCCCTTAGGAGCTGCAAGATCAGTGTTTAAGCATGTCCCTCCTAAATTTATGTTACTATTTCGGTCACAAGCAGTCTTACAACAGTTACGCTGTGTAATTAGAGGGAAACTTCTGATCAAGGCAGGCTTCGAAACTTCAAGAATGGTGTTGCCAATATCCCTTTGTTGTACTAGTAGTTTCCAATATTCTCCTTGCTATGATGAAAGATCATGTCTAAATGCAGGCTCTCTTCTTTAATGGACTGGCAGGGGCAGGCTTTAAAATCGATAGGAAACGATGGCAGTGGCATCTCATTGTTACTAAAGATACACAAGTACGGCTTTCAGAAGACGAGACATCGACAGTCTCCAATTTACAAATGGGTTGCTTCGGTTCTAAAAGCTATCTTATACATTGCTAGGAACTCAGGAGATATTTCCCCAGAGGTACATGAGTTATAAATTGGGGGCTGGGTTCCCAGGTAAGACCCCCAAAACCTCTTTGACCTAGATTGTAGCCAAAATGCTGAATCCTAGACTCAGAAACCAATGGTATAAAGAAGGAAAGCAAATGGGCAAGTAGAAGGAAGAGTAGGAGGAGGATTTTTTTTTTGGGGGGGGGTGGGAAGACATTGATTTCCCTTTATCTCTTTTTTTTAACATTATTTTATTTGGTCATTTCCAAACAGAGGAGGATTTTTTTAATGCCCCTTAAAAATATCATCATTACACTTATGAAGTATTTTTAAGGTTTATGAAGGATTTATCCTCACAACAACCCTGGTAGGTAGATGCTATTATTGTCTTCATTTTTAGAGATGAAGAACCTGGGGGAAACCAGGGTCACACAGCTAGTGTCTGAGGCAGGAATGAACTTGGGTCTTCCACAAGTGACTGGTGACCTCAATCTAGCACAGCACACTCCCTGGCACAAATTAAGCACTAAATGAATTCTTGGTGAATGCACTAAGATACCCATTCATTCATCCTTTGCTGGACAAAGATATAGTCCCAGATAAAAACTGGAAATTTTATTTAAGATCTTTCTCTATATACTTTTCCTGACTCCTAATGTCCTTCCATACCCTTAAACCTGTCCTACCTTTCACAAACACTCCTAAACCATTTGCCCTCCCAATCTTCCCTAAATTCCAGGGCTTTTGAAAACTGCATGATTTTTCTGTTGCATGAATGAATAGAAATGCAAAGTAAATAGAACAAGAAAAACAACTTATATAAATAACTACAACAATGAAAATTTTTTAAATGCTACCCTCTCCTTCCTCGCCCCCAACAACTGAACACTTTCTACTAACAGTGACTAAGCCTGACCCCAAAGAAGTGATAAAAAAAAAGTGAAAAAAAATGTAACTCCATCTCTTTGAGGAGGTGAGGGCCTATGGGTATGAAATATTGCATATATTATCAACTTAACTGAGGTGTTGATTAGTTTTGCTAAACTTCTTTTTTTCCCCTCTCTACCTTCTGTGTCAAGGAATGGCTCAGTGAGTAGAAAAAAGAAGAGGGATACATTTGGAAATGGAAGTGATGTTAAAAAATAAGGCATCATATGAAATATTAAAAATTATTTTTAAAAGATGATTGATAATCTCAGTGAAACTCTAATTGGACTATGAGAAAAGAATTAAGGCAGAATCAGGAGCCAGGAGAGGGAGATACAGTTGGGCAAGGAAGATGGCATGCAGCAACCTAACCCTGCCTGGGACTCTCCCCCTCTTTGGTCACATCCCCTCTGTCCCTGTTGCTTTTTACAGCTTGCTTCCTTCTTCAGTTTCTGAACTCCCCAAGCCTCTAAAAGCTCCCAAGGTTTTTCACAAGAGCTCCTAGGACAGTGACATGGGAGTTCTGAGAGTTCAGAGGGAGGAGAGAGGGTCAGTTATATTGTCTTAGACTAGCTATAATTTTTTTTTCTTTTTTTAAACAGGGCACTTCCCACAGCTGCTCTTTATTTAAACAATCATTCTCTTACCTTGCAGCTAGATAGACCACTGGGATTGGGATCAGAAAGACTTATCTTTCTCATGAGTCCATCCAGTCTCAGACACTTCCGAGCTTGTGACTATGAGCAAGTCATTGTTTGCCTCAATTTCTCATCCGTATAAATGAGCTGGAGAAGGAAATAGCTAACCATTCTAGCATCTTTGTCAAAAAAAAAAATCCCAAAATGGGGTCACAAAAAAATCAAACATGAATAAAATAACTGAACAACCACAGTCCCTTACCTTGACACCACCAGCACAATAAAGATATTTGAATGGTTGCTAATTTAGAATTCAATGACAATGATGAAATAAAAAAAATTGAAAAAATCTATTGTCAATAGCCTTGAGTTGGATCCTAACCTTTATCTTTTACCCATGCAAGCTACTAAAGTGTCATCCCTGATAATGTATCCTATCTGGGCTAAAGAATTTAGGCTCACAATGATGGATGAGGTACCTAAATAATTCTCACTGATAAAAATTTGACTGATACTCTCAAAGAAATCCCTTATTCTGAAATGCCTTTCTACATACAAAGAGCTTTCAAAAACCTATTTACTAAGTAAGATGTGGGCCCAACTCCAGCCCATTATCTCCTCAACCTACTTATCTGCCTCATTATACATTACTGACCTTCCTATACTCTCTGGTTCCCCCCCAAATTGCTCTTTTTACTCTTTCTCACTCACAACACTCTCTCATTCCTCTACCTTTGCAGTGGCTGTGTCCATTACCTGGAAAGCACTTCCTCCTCCCCATCTGGTAGAATGCCTGTCTGCCTTCAAAACACTCAGCTGAAGCATCCCCCTTCTACAAGAAGCCTTTCCTGGAGGCAGATAAATAGCACAATGGGTAGAGTCAGGGAGATTTCAGTACAAATCGGACCTCAAACACTACCTTTGTGACTCTGGACAAGTTACTTAATTTCTATCTGTCTCAGTTTCCACAAGTGTAAAAGACATAATAAAATCTGCCATTCAGGTTTATGAGGATCAATTGAGATAATACCTGGAAAGCATTTAGCACAGTGTCCAAAACAGAGTAGGTACTTAATAAATATCTGCTACTTCCTGATGCCCATGTATCTGACCTAACCATCTCTCCAGTGGCTTCAAGAGTGATCTCCTCAAAAAGTATTAATTTTGCATGTATTCTATATATGCTATATCTTGTCTCCCCTGGTAGAATGTAAACTCTCCAAGGGCAAAGAATGATTTAATTTTTGGTTTTGAGTCCCCAACACCCAGCCTGGTACTTAGCAGGAGCTTAAAAAATAATTGTTAATTGATTGATATGTGTTCAACATTAATGCTAGTCCTTATATTTTTTTAATTACAAAGACAAAGTTATTTTTATTTATATTGATAATTATATTTTAGAATGTTTTAGCAACATTTTGGAGTTACCATTTTAGCTATATCTATAGCAACCTGGTTTCATGGAATAGCATTTATTACATGCCTTCCATATGTCAGGCACTGTGCTAAGTACTAGGAATATAGAGAAAGGGGGGAAAATATCCTTTGTTCTCAAGGGGCTCACAGCCTAATTTGGAGTTGAGAGTATCTGGGTTCAAATCCAAACGTTGCCATTTATTACCTGTGAGACCTGAGAAAGTCACTTCACCAAAGTCAGAAATTCAGTTTCTTCACTTGCAAAATGAAGGCATCGGACTAGATAACTTCTAAGGTCCCTTTCTAACTCTCTGTGATACTATGATTTCATAAGTGGCAATCCAAAGGCATTGACCACTCTTTAAAATCAAATCAACAATTTTCTAGGGAGAGAAGGAAGGTACTCCTTTTTCCTAAAGCAACTTGGAGCAAGAACCAACTTAGCCTGACACGGTCTAGAAATGAGGTTGTATTTTTTTTTAAAGAAAAGAAAAGAAATTTTGCATGTTAGAGGCTTCTATTTTGGGACTGCCTTTGCTTGATCCTTAAATGGCATCTGTCTTTATCGCATCAGAAGTCTAGACTTTGGGCAGACGGAGGAAATTACCCAAGCCTACTCATATAATATATATCCTGGAGCAACAAAACACTACCTTAATTTAAATCAGGCCATGAGGGCACAATGTAACATACACCTGGACAGCTGATGACTGTGAGAAAATAAGAAAGCATGCCTTTCTATGGTTTGAAAAATGGGCCATGAAATTTCAGTTGGAATGAACCTCGGTGGCCATCCAGTCTAACGTGTACCTGAAAATAAATTTCCTCTATAACATATCCCAAAGTGATTTTTAATCAGTATTGGTTTGGCAACCTCCAGTAACAGGGAATTCACAACTCCCTTTTGAATAGGTCTAATCATTAGGAAGTTTTTTTTTCTCATATTAAGACTTAAAGTTGTTTCTTTGCAAATCTGTTACTTCTCCAAGAAGTTTTGGGGTTTTTTGACAGGGGGATGTAGTACAAGACATTTAGCACTTGCTTGATAGAGCTTGAATCAGAATGTTTTAGAAACTGGTTTTTGCCAAAACTAATATTTCAATCCTATTCTAAAGTTCACACACACACAAACACACACACACACACACACACACACACACACACACACACACAATCTGATTTTTCAAATACAGGAAACACATTTATATTTGAAGAGTCCACACATCAAATTCCATGGTCATAGGATCACAGATTTCGAGCTAAAAGGGATATTAGTGGTCATCAACACTCATTCCCTCATTATACAGGTAAGAAAAATGAGGCAAAAAGAGTTTGTCACTAGTCCAGGGCAACATTGCTAGTTAGTGGTAGCTAGGTGGATGGCTAGATAGAGAGCTCTAACTGGAGCCAGGAAGATGAGTTCAAATCCAGCCTCAGACATTTACTAGCTGTGTGATCCTGGGCAAGTCACTTAAGCCTTGCTTGCCTCAGCTTCCTCATCTGTACAATGGGGACATTAATAGCACCTACCTCCCAGGGTGGTTGTTATTGAGGATCAAATGTGGTACCGTACGTAAAGAACTTTGTAAACTTTAAGCATTATACAAATGTCAGCTCTTATTATTTACTACTATTAAATGCTTTCATCATGCTAATAACAATACTTCCCAGCTTAATCACTGATCTTTCTAAAATTGATGCTCCAGACCAAATTCAAGACTCTGGACTCCAAGTCAGCCATCCTAGCCTATTTGCTTTCTTCACCCATGACACTCCATTTCCCAAGGAGTCTTCCCTATCACTGGAATGTTCTCCCACTTCAACTTTCTGCTAGAAATCCCTGATTTCCTTTGACAATCAGCTGATATACATGCATACATCTATAGATATGTGTATGCATATTTATAACAGAATGTCCATCTATATAACTATACATTTATAGATATGCATGTGTGCGTATTTGTTTATATGTAAATATATGTATGCATGTGCCTACAGATATATGCATGTGCATCTATAACTTATATATGTGTATATATATCACATGTATAATTTTCTATAAGTATATATAAATATGGTGTCAATATTCATAACTGTTTTTATAACATACTATATATAGTATCAATAAATATGAAATATATATTCATTTTTATTAATCTATTTTAGATGTGTGTGTCTTCCCCATTAAAATATAGCTTATTCTTTGTATTCACAGCCCATAGTCGAGTACCTGCCATAAAAAAAAACTTTTAATAAATTAAATTTTAAAATATTAATTGATTAATGTTTGTTGACTGAATGCTGTACTCTAACGGACAAAGTACAGTGAGATCATCAACTCTTGGTTCCTGCATGGCAGGTCACTCTAATGCTGCCCTCTTCGCATAAGTGAGATGAAGTCACAGAAATCTCCATAAAGATAGAAATCATTTGCTTTCACCCTTTCCTCTTCCTACCTTCATCACCATTTTTTAGCCTTTTAAGAGCATATATGCTTTCTGTAGCATTTAAACATAGCCTAGAAGAACAAAGACAGCTGGAAATAATGGATTTCACAAAATAGGACAATCTCCATAACAAGCCCTGAATTAAAAAAGGTTGGAGAAGCCAGTGTCAAAGGCAACATCTAAATTAGCACTTATTTTTGAGACGAGAGTTTACCGATTCCAAGTGGCTCTCTGAAAGCTGGTGAGTCTCCGCTTGGGCTATTTCAGGTCCTGGTATACATGAGTCACTTCTTACATTCACCAG
This sequence comes from Monodelphis domestica, assembly GCF_027887165.1. Classification (NCBI taxonomy): domain Eukaryota; kingdom Metazoa; phylum Chordata; class Mammalia; order Didelphimorphia; family Didelphidae; genus Monodelphis; species Monodelphis domestica. The sequence continues at coordinate 337,994,317 of NC_077228.1, forward strand.
CAAATGAGTGTCTCCAATGAAACAGTCATTCTCTCCAGGATGAAGTGGCTTATTAGCAAAGGGATCCGGATGGCAACACCATTCTTCAACTAAGGCATTCCAGTTTTCACTTGGCAGAGGAAGAACTCTGAGGAGCTTCCTAGTTAAAAGAGAAAAATGTTGAGTGTTTCCTCACTACCACCCCCAAATCTCAACAGGGGGTATTAGCATTTATGTAAATAAAATGATGAAAAAAATGAAACGGTTAGATCTACCTCATTTTGTTTTTTAAACCTACATTCTGCACGAATCCTCTTTTCTAGGCAGCATCCACTGCTGTCGTTTTCTACTCCTTTTTTCCCCATAGTATGGTTAGGTAAATGCATAATAAAATATCTATACAGTGCTGAGGGGGAAAAGTGGAATTCTATCATATTAAAATGCCTCTTTTTTAGAAATAGCCTAGTGCCTGATGCAATTCTCTTTTCCTGGTCTACTTTGTTCATATAAATGCCCATTTTGTTTGGTGATTAAGTTCAGAAAAAAATAAATTGGAAAAAAAAAAGGAAAAGGCATGTTGCTGGATAAAAGGGTTTTCATTATATTGACTTTCTTTAAAAATTATTTTTCGGAGTATCTGTAGAAAATAGGAGCTATAGTGTTATTTATTTATTTTTATAAGCATCTATTATTTCTCCTTTCCATTACCTCTGTCCCAATTAAATAAAGAAACACATAGAATACTGACAAGAAAAAATCCCTACAGTAGCCATGTCCAAAAATATATGTGTTTTTCCATATGCTAAGCCTATCATATCTCTGGCAGTGGATAGATGTTTCATTTTCAATCCTGTGGACTTGCAGTTTATCAGTAGGGGAAGTGGTGTTCAACATTCTTTTATAAAAGAATTGAGGGTTCACTTGGACTCCTCTTTCCAGAGGAAATTACTAGAATTGCTAGAAAGTTTAGCATTTGATCAGGGGGTGGTCTGAATCTCAATAACAACTTGGCACCTCTTCCAAACCCCACTGAAGCTTCAAGCTCCATTTGAAGAAATGAAACACAGGAATGAAAAAAAAAATCAGGAAAAGAAAAAAAGAGAGATGATTTGGTCACAGGCCTGGCAGTGAGAAACAAAGAAGCGGTCTCCAATCTCTGTTCACTCACACCATGGTCTGTTCCCTCATCCCCCCCAAAAAGAAAGCTTCGTAAAAGTAGGTTCTGTTTCTTTTTTGTCTCCATTTCTTTAGTGCTTTAGAAATGTTTATTGAAATTGAATTGGTTGGGACAGATGGTAGCTCAGTGGATAGAGAGCCAAGTCTAGAGACAAGAGGCCCTGGGTTCAAATATGACCTTAGACACGTCCTAGCTGTGTGAGCCTGGGCAAGTCACCTATCCCCAAATGCCTAGCTCTTTCCACTCTCCTGCCTTAGAAGCAATACTAAGACCAAAGGTAAGGGTTCCCCGCCCCCCAAAAAATAAAATATTAATTATTTTTTTAAACTTTCCTAGGTGTGTGACCCTTGGCAGGTCACTTAACCCTGATTCCCTACCTTTTGCCGATCTTCTGTCCTAGAACTGATACTAAGACAGAAGAAAAGAGTTTTTAAAAAATAAGGAAATTGCATTAGTCCTTTTAATTCTGCTTGGAGTTGGAAATCACCTCTTCTACTTCCTATCTGATGGCCGCTGGCTTCATTATAGGTATTCTCCCCCATTAAAATGTAAGAGATCAGTTTCAAAGGGGACAATTTTGTCATGATAACAAAAGAAAGCCACTGCCTTAATACAGTCAAAACATTGGTCTTTTCCTTTAGAAGCCCACAATATTTAGAAGGTGACACTGAGAATCTTGCCAAGAAAGCTAATTAGGGAGGCTCCTAAGACCAAGGTAGTGCTATGGCTTCCCCTGAGGAACAAAAGAGAAAGGAAATGACATCCTTCAAACCAAATTCTCGTTAACTGAAAGAAGCAGTCATAAAGAATAACATAAATACTATGCTTAAAAGATACATACTGAAAAATGGATACAACCTTCATATAGTTTATCACATCAAAGAGGAAAGAAGCACTTCAATTCACCAAAAAAAAAAAATTATACCTAGTCCCTACTACGTGCCGAGCCCCAGGGATACAAAGACAAGAATGATATTCCAGCAGAGATTTCAATATACACAGCCAAGTATTATTATGAAATGCACTGGATAAAAGTGGCAAGGGAAGAATCAGATAAATCTCCAGGAAATTTTGAGGGAAAGAATACTAGCAGGACCAAGGAAGGAAGCCTTCATAGAGGCAATGACGACTATGACCAGGATGGAGGAAAATTTTAAATTCTGAAAGTCAGGGATGAGAATGAATTCCAAGCAAGGGGGAAAATATGCATGAATGCCAGGTATTCATGCCATAGCCCCCCAAAAATGTCATATTCTTGAAATAATCAGTAGTCCTAATTATTGGTGGAATGACAGAATATATGAAGTGGACTAATGTAAAAGTAATGCTGGGTCCAAACTGTGGAAAGACTAAAACATCAAGCTAAAGAATTCATATTTTTTCTTTGAGATAATAGGGAGCCAATGCAGGCTTTTGAGTGAAGGAATGGCAAGGTTAAATCTCTGCCTTAGAAATATTACTGTTAGAGTTTGATGGAAAACGGAGTAAAAAGGAAAGAGACTAGAGACAGGGAAATTAAATTAAAAGTTAATAAAATAGTTCCAGGAGAGAGGTAATGAGGGCCTGAACTAAGATGACTGAAGGATAAGTAAAAACAAGGGGATGGTTACAAGTGGACTTATGGAGTGAAAATTAACAAGATATGACAACTCATTAGCTACAGATGCAGCGAGTTGGTACAATGAATAAGGCTCTGGAGTTCAAATTTGGACTCAGATGCCTCCTGGTTGTGGGACTCTAGACAAGTCAATTAACTTCTATTTGTCACAATTTCATCAACTGTTAAAATGAAGATAATAATAATACCTTCTTTACTGGTTATTGTAAAGATCAAAGGAAATAATATTTGTAAAGGGCTTAGCATGGTGCCCAGTATTCAGAGGGTGCTATATAAAATATCTATTCCCCTTCCCTCTATGAAAGGGAGTAATGAAGAGAAAAGAGTCAGTTATGACTCCAAAGTTTTGAAATGTTGATTAGTTTTGCAGAATCTTTTTTTATTTCTCTCTAACCTTTATTTTATGGGAAGGCTCTCTGGAGAGGAGTTGAGGAGGAATACAATGGAAAATGTAGGTGATATAAAAGCAAAAGATAACAAAAATTCTTTTTTAAAAAAAGTATATTTTATACTATAATTTTATATGTAACTACTCTAGAGAGCTTTAAAAAAGGAAGTAGATGACTATTCATCCTGGTGGCTTCTAAATGAAAACCTAAAAGAAATGGACTAATCTTATCCTATAACAGCCAGCAATATAACTGAACTTCTAATGCATTTTTTAATTACTGATGAATTTTTACTTGAGTGGCAATTTTTAAAATGCACAAAAATGTGACTGAGATGAATCACCTCAGTATTATCGAGGGGTTAAAAAAATGTTTCAATCAATCAACAAGCATTTCTTAAGTCTGTACTACATGTTAGACATTAGCTAGATGTTGAAAATGTTTAAAATGAAATTATTCATAGTCACAAGACTTACTTACAATCTGATAGGAAGAAAATAGGAACATATGAAAATATAAACAAAATAAATATAAAGAGAAATAAACACCAATATAGGGAAGGTATTTACAACATATATTTGTAAAGAGTTTTCTACAGGGCTGGCATCTTATTGTTGTTCAGTTATTTTAGATTCATGACCCCATTTGGGGATTTTCTTGGCAAAGATATTGAAGTGATTTATTTATTATTTCCTTCTCCAGCTCATTTCATAGATGAGACTGAAAAAAAAAAAAAGAATTAAGTCATTTGCCCAGAGTCACACAGCTAGTAAGTATCTAAGGCTGGATTTGAAACTGAGTCTTCCAGATTCTAAGTCCAATCACTTTATCCACTGTACCACCTAGGTGGTATTTGGCTTTCAATAAAGGTTTTGGGGTGGGAGGGAAGAACAACAAAATGATTCCACCAAAAGTTAGGTCCAGTGTTAGGGCCAATAATGCCAGAGAGAGAGGGAGGGAGGGAAGGAGGGAGGGAGGGAGGGAGGGAGGGAGGAAGGGAGGAAGGGAGGAAGGGAGGAAGGGAGGAAGGGAGGAAGGGAGGAAGGGAGGAAGGAAGGAAGGAAGGAAGGAAGGAAGGAAGGAAGGAAGGAAGGAAGGAAGGAAGGAAGGAAGGAAGGAAGGAAGGAAGGAAGGAAGGAAGGAAGGAAGGAAGGAAGGAAGGAAGGAAGGAAGGAAGGAAGGAAGGAAGGAAGGAAGGAAGGAAGGAAGGAAGAAAGAAAGAAAGAAAGAAAGAAAGAAAGAAAGAAAGAAAGAAAGAAAGAAAGAAAGAAAGAATTAAACCAATGTGTGAGCGGTTATTTTAAGCCTATAACAATAGCTCATCTGCCAACCTGGCCAATCATTTGGCTAGATAGTCCCAACATCTTTTATATGTCTATAAAGCATGGTCTACTTGTCTCTTTCTAGAATTACAGTTGCCCCCTTGAGAGGCTGGCTTGATCCCAAAAACTGTCAGGTACATTCAAACTGGGTATCAGAGTATTCCAAAGAATCCAGGAGAGCATAACAGCAGGGACTTGATGACAAAAGGCACAGAATTGGAAGTCCGTTAAGTCAATTAACATGGTTTAAACTAGCCTTGAATGTATTTCTGAAAAACCCAACTAAGGCAAAAATGCTTGCTCAGTCCCAGTGCTTCTGAGTCTCTGGCAGCAGAGTGCTGACCAGGAAGGGGAGTCTGTCACTGCTTATTTACTGAACTGCCCAAAGGCCACCGAATCTGTGGTTTGATCTAGTGTGATAAGTCCTCCAGTTCCAAATTTGGTCACTTTCATCTCAGTATTGTACAGACCTGCTTTTCTCCCCACTGGAAGTAACAGATCTTGTTAAAAATAGTAGTATCCATACTGAATTTTGTGAAACAGAGATTATTAGAGGAGATACTCCTATTTCTAGCCTTTCTTATAGTCTCAAATTCTTAACACCTTAAAACTTCCATAATTCAGGCAGATTTTGGAAAAATTTGGCTGGATTAGTTGAAAAACAAAACAGAAATGAATTGAGAGCCAAGTCAAGAGACAAAAGGTCCTGGGTTCAAATCTGACCTCAGATACTTCCCTGCTGTGTGACCCTGGGCAAGTCACTTAACCCCCATTGCCTAACCCTTACTGCTCTTCTGTCTTAGAACCAATACATAGTATTGATTCTAAGATGGAAAGTATGGGTCTAAAAAAAAAAAGAATCATACCTAATAAAGTACAGTGTGTCCCAAAAGTCTTAGTACAGTAGTTTTAAGTTTATTAAAGTTTAACTACACTAAGACTTTTGGAACACCTTGTATGTATAGGACAATATGAACCTTAAAGTGACATTATTGTCACTTCCAAATATGCAAAATTCAGAAAATGGATGCCCAAGAGTGCAATGACTTGCTGACAACTCTCTGAATCTCAGTTTCTTTATCTGTAAAATGGAATAAGAGCACTTATGTAAGATAACTTTATGAGGACGTGCTCTATCAGTGTGAGTTACTATTACCTAGTTGAAGTCCAGCTATAAATTTCATTTCTTTGGACTTCTCCAGAATCCCAGAATCCCAGAGCTGCAAGGAGCCCCCAAGGTTACTTAACAGGTACTTTAATGCTTACTGATGGAATGATTTCAACATAAATTCTAGATAAGCAGAGTATGAAGGCTCATTTCTTAATTATCTGCTCCCAGATCCTATAGGCCACTCTGTACTAGCACAGCTCAACAGTTTTTGTTCCTAGACCCAGGAACTAACCCTAACCCTGTGTCTGCTAGGTCAAAGATCTCTGAGAGAGTCCCAGAGACACCCACAGAATGCACAAAACCAACCCAGGTCTCAGAACTCTCTTGGTAACATAATAGCTCTGAAGAGAGCATCATGACTTTCAAAAAACAAACCCTTACCGGAAGGGATCACCATGTACCTATCATAGCAGTGCTGTGGTCTCTGTGACAGAGGATAACCAGAATCAGAATGGGCAGCACTAGAGTGGAGGTTAGTCTAGATACTGATGTCCTCTGAGGTCTCTTCCAGCTCTTAAAATTCCCAAAGATGGAGTTCCTTTCTTTCTTTTTTTTTTATTCCAATACTCATGTCAGTTCCAAGAAAGAGAAAAGCAGCAAGGGCTAGGCAATGAGGGTTAAGTGATATACCCAGCTAGGAAGAGACTAAGGTCAGGTTTGAACCCAGGACCTCCAGTCTCTGGGCCTGGTTCTCAATCCAATAAGCCATTATAATTGGAAATATTACATGCAAGTATCTCCCAAAGGGTCTGCCTGTCTTGAAAACAAGTGGCTCTCAAAGTAGGTTTAAACATTGTTCCATGAAATTTTATTAATGCAATTTGTTTAGCAAGATTTTTTTCCTTTTGAAATGAATAAAAAAACTTGGTTATTAATCCAAACTTGTTCAAATGAGAGTAAAAGTTCCCAATCACTGGGGTGCAAATAAGTAAGGTTTTAGGGCAGTAGTTCCCAGCAAAAGGAACAAAATATCTTATGGCAAATGCCCAGGTAAGGCCATGGTGACTGTGTAGCTGCTATTAAAAAAAAAATCTCCTTTGAAAGATCTCCTTAATAAGCACAGATGCTGGGTTCTCCTCTCCTACCACTCCTACCCTCTTCCCCCTTGGGTAGAAAGTCACAGGGCTATTTAATATAGTCAGTAAATACAAAAATCATGTACACAAATCCACACCCCTTGGGGAAAACATCTGTAACAAGGAGAGTAGAAAAACCACGAGGTGATAGTGCAAAGCCTTAGAGGCATCCATCTGAACACAAACTAATTACTGTAAGCATTTAAAGACAATGACCTCTGTAACATAAGCCAGGAGAAGCGCAATACAGCAGGTGTGACAAAGGCCGGGCCAGGTAGGCTCTGCCTAAAGTGAGACTGAGGCTAAACAAACCATATTCTTTAACTCCTAGGAGAAGCAAAAAAAGAAGAGAGTAAGAGAGAGAAAGAGAAGAAGAGGGTGATAAAGAAAAAGACACAAAGAGAGAGAGGGAGGGAGGAAGGGAGAGAGAGAGAAGGGAGAAAGGGAAGGAGAGAGAAAGAGGAGAGAGAGAGAGAGAGAGAGAGAGAGAGAGAGAGAGAGAGAGAGAGAGAGAGAGAGAGAGAGAGAGAGAGAGAGAGGGAGGGAGGGAGGAAGGGAGGGAGAGAGAAAGAGGGGGGAGAGAGAGAGAGAGAGAGAGAGAGAGAGAGAGAAAGAGGGAGGGAGGGAGGGAGAGAGAGAGAAAAGGGAGAGAGAAAGGGAGGGAGAGAGAAAGAGACTGTAGGGAGAGAGAGAGAGAGAGAGAAAGAGAGGGAGGAAGGGAAGCAGGGAGAGAGAGAGAAGGGAGAGAGAAAGGGAGAGAGAGAGAGAGAGAGAGAGAGAGAGAGAGAGAGAGAGAGAGAGAGAGAGAGAGAGAGAGAGAGAGAGAGAGAGAGAGAGAGAGAATGAGGGAGTGGGGAGAGACAGAGACAAACAGAGAGGAGGCACAGAGAGGATGTATTTCCATGACATAAAAAGAAGTCAGAAAAAAAGTCAGCCTTAAACAAGAAAAGTTTGAGAAACACTAGGCCAGAAAATAACTTGCTCCAAATAATTTCTTCTCACTTTTTATTTTAACTATGTCATCTGGAATACTAGTGAAAAAAAAAAGAAAGAAAATTCCTACAAAGTCCTCTCTCTCCTCCTCTGTTCTATGGCTAAGATGATTGATTCCAGTTCTAACATAGTTCTAGAAGATAGATAAAAGCAAAATTTGTGAAGCAGTACTTCTTGTACTTCTTTAGTTAGTTAGTACTTCAGTACTGTTTCAGTACTAATTGAAGAAGTTAGATTTGAGGGTCAGAAGACCTGAGTTCAAATCACTGCTGTGCCACTTACCAAGCGTGTGACCTTGGACAAATAATTTAGCCTCTCTGGGCCTCAGTTTCCTTATCAGTAAAATGAGATGGTTGGACTAGATGCCCTTTAAAGATTCAACTCTAGATGAGCAAATTAGAAGGGGATGGAGAAAAGGGAAGGCACCACTACAGTTCATTAGGAACAAGCAATCAAAAAGCATAGCCATCTGGACCCTGTTGTTAGATGAAATATGGTATTCAATTGTGAAAAACAATGGCCATGGGGGCAGCTAGGTGGCTCAGTGCATAGAGAGCGAGGCCTGTAGACAGAAGATCTTAGGTTCAAATCCAACCTTAGACACTTCTGAGCTATGTGAGACTAGACAAGTCGCTTAACCCCCACTGCCTAGTTCTTACTACTCTTCTACTTTGAAACCAATACTTACTATCAATTCTAAGACAGACGCAGTAAAGGTTTATTTTTTTTTTTAATGTTTGCTTCACTCTGCACTGGCTCCTACAGATCTTCCTAGCTTTGTACAATTTATATGATAACAACTTAAAACAAACAACTTGGAAAGATCTAATCAATGCAATGGCCAACCATGATTCCAATGGAATGAAGAAGAAGCAAATGACCCACATCCTGACAGAGAGGTGACAGACTCAAAATGGTCCGTGAGTTATACATTTTTGATGTGATCAAGGCAGGAATTTACTCTGCTTCTGTAAAAATGGAGACTTGAATCCAGGACTTCAATCCCCAGAAGTCCTTGCTCCACTTCCCCAGAATGCTTTGTAATATCACTGAATTCTCACCTGGGCTGAGATCGAGATGGGGTATTTAACCTGATTGGAAAGGCTTTTGGCTCCCTCTTCTCTTCCTGTCTCCACTGGCAAGCAGACACATCTCATGATGTGAGTGAAATTGAATCGGGCCTCTCGGCCCACCTGGCACATGCCTTTCTTACTTGTATTTTTCTTAAATTCTCAACCTTTAATAAACCTCTAAAAATAGCATACTCCTTGCAGAGAGAAACTAATTTCTACCTGCCTCAGTTCCCTAAATTTTTAATTCTTACACTTCACTCTGAATATTTGTCACAAGGGTCTTTGTTTTGTTTTTCCAAATGTGAGAAAGAAAAGATAAGAAGGGAAAACATGCTCATTAATGGAAAAAGAAATTTAGTTTCACTTCAAAAAATACCAGTAGTCATAATGATGATCCCAAATTATCAAGAAAAGTCTAAATAAAGGGGGCAGATAGGAATCTCAGTATATTGAGAGCCAGGTTTAGAGATGAGAGGTCCAGGGTTCAAACCTGGCCTTAGACACTTCCTAGCTGTGTAATCCTGGGCAAATCACTTAACTCCCCTATTGCCTACCCCTTACCATTCTTCTGTCTTGGAACCAATACATAATATTGATTCTAAGATGGAAGGCAACGGTTTTTTAAAAAAGGAAAGTGTAAATAAATGTAATTGCAATTTATTTTTCTATAATGTCATAAGGTTTATAGGTTTGCAAAGCACTTGCCTCAGCAAGAATCTTATAAATAGGGGGCAGCTGGGTGGCTCAGTGGATTAAGAGCCAGGCCTAGAGATGGGAGGTCCTAGGTTTAAATCTGGCCTCAGCCACTTCCCAGCTGTGTGACCCTGGGCAAGTCACTTGACCCCCATTGCCTAACCCTTACCACTTTTCTGCCTTGGAGCCAATACACAGTAATGACTCTAAGACAGAGGTAGGGGAGGGAAGGGAAAGGAATGGAGGAAGGGAGGAAGGGAGGAAAAGAGAAAGAGAGGAAGGAAGGAAGGAAGGAAGAGAGAGAGAGAGAGAGAGAGAGAGAGAGAGAGAGAGAGAGAGAGAGAGAGAGAGAGAGAGAGAGAGAGAGAGAGAGAGAGAATCTTGTAAATATATTGCTAGTGTAAGAAGGTCTTGTTATGTTCATGACATGGATGAGCAAACAGAGGCCAAGAGACAAAGGGACTTACCCAGGGTCATATGGCTGATGAATACTGAATATTGAGTCCAGAGACTGAAATTCTGGTCTCTTGACAGCAAATCTAATACTCTTTCTATCACATTATGCTATCTCTCAAGAATACTTTGGTTAAGGTGGCAAAGAGGTGAATAATTTTCCAGCCAGCTGCCTGGAAAATCCATTCACGCGGAACACTGCACTTCCTCCAAGATGCCAAGTATATAAAGAAATGCTGTTGCCTCTCTGGAGACACAGAGATGCAGGCCAGGGCTTCTGAGCACATCCTCTGCAATAACTCACAAGAGCCAATGCCATCTCTCCTGCTCATCTCAAGAAGAACATTTGACTTCTCTGTGGCAACTGAAGGAAAGGACTCCTGATGGTCCTGCCTAAATCTAATCAAACTGGTCCACTGATGCCAAAGAGGAATCCTGGGAAGATCCAAGGCACCACAGAGTCAACCTGCACCCCTTGGCATGCACAGCCCCCCAAAAGGGCTCCTTACCTCTCCTTTACAATGATCTCACCACAGGTCTGGCAATGAAACACATAGCACTTCTGGGCTTGTAGACTTTGGTTCAAAGCAGTAACCAGTTCTGAAGGAACAAAAGGAAAGGGTAAATCATTTCAGTGTCGGGACATTTGTGTTAGTATTCATGCCGTGAGGTGGAAAGCATGATGAACTCAGAGGGGGGAGTCACAGAACCAGAACTCAAAGACTGACGGCCTCCAAGGGATCCTGCACAAATCTCTTGGCTTCCAGGGGACTTTGCTTTTCATCTATACAACTAGAAGCTTGCACTGGATCTGGAGTCCTTAACTTGAGGATGTCAGGGCATCCATGAACTTGAATGGAGAAAAAAGTGGCATCTTCATTTTCTCTTACCTGTCACTGAAATTTAGCCTTTTTGTTCAATTATTTAAGAACATGATTTTGAAAAAGGGGCCATAGAATTTGGCAGGCTACCAATGAGAGTGCTGATATCAAAAAAACCCTTCAAGATCCTTTTATGGAGTACTGGGTCTGAAGTCAGGAAGACTCACCTTCCTGAGTTCAAATCTGGGCTCAGATACTTACTTGCTGTGTGATTCTGAACAAGTGACTTATTTCCTCCTCTGAAAAAATGAGCTGGAGAAGGGAATGGCAAACCATTCTAGTATCTTTCCTAAGAAAACCTCTAATCAGACACTACTGAAATGACTAAACCACCAAAAAGAAATTACATTAGGATAAAATAAGGGTACACATACTAACTTAAAAAAACACATTTCAACATCATCTATGTGCATCTATTTTTTGTTTATTTTGCTATTTCCCAATTACATTTTTTAGATCCCTACCTTCTGTCAGAATCATTTATTAATTAATATTAGTTCCAAGGTAGAAGAGTGATAAGGACAAGGTAATGGGGGTTGTGACTTGCCCAGGGTCATTTAGATTTAACCTGGTTCAGAGGAACTAAAGAGTTTCATGAGCCACAAGTTTGACACCTCTGCATTACACTTTTGAATAGTTCTAACTATTAGGAAGTTTTTCCTGACATGAAGATTAAATTTGTCTCTTTACAAATTCTACCCATTGCTACTGGTTTTGTCCTCAGGGGCCAGGCAGAACAAGTGGAGTCACTCTTCCGCATGACAGCCCTTGAAATAGAGCTCTCTTCTTTCCCATCTCTTCCTATCCACTGTGGGAACCCCTTCCCTGCTAAATTTTATCTTCTCCACACTAAACAGTCCTTAGAACAATCTTTGGAAGTCATGAACTGAAGCTAACCTGGTTGCCTTCCTTTGAATGTACATCAGGTTATCAATGCCCTTCCTGAAAAATGGTATCAAGAACTGAACACCAGACAGACTCCAAAGGTGATTTAATCAGGGCAGGATGTTAGATTTCTCACAATGCAACCTGTTTCATTTGGCCCACATGAAGTATCTGGCAAATATGCAAGATCCCCACATATCCTGGGGCCATTTTCTCCTCTCCTGTCCAGGTATTAATGTAACTCAGATGGAACTACATCAATGTGGCCAGACCAGTAGATCTGTATCATTTCTGAAATGGTTTAGTTAAAAAAATAAAAAACACATCCATTTTAGTTCAGCTCCACAGTATTTAATAGAAGCATCAGTTTCCTCTAGAAAATTACTTACTGACAAAACGAGAAAGTATCATTATATGTGTCATGTGCCTGGGGATGGACTAGGTAGCTTCTAGTGAGTGTTCCCTTTCTCCGAAGAAAGAATCAATTCTGGTAAGAATTTTAGTGATCTATATTATTTTTGCCAAGTTGCTGGTAAGGTTATGTTAAAAAGATCAGTCCATTTTCTTAATTTCAGTTTCTCAGTCTTCAGCAATAAAACAAAGGATTAGAGCTGTAATAACTGCCTGACTCAAAGAGGACTCCTGGTTTTGAGATTCTTTGGCCCTTGTCTTTGTTCCTACCAAACCTCCCTAACCTTAATTACTACTTTAAGAATTTAGTTTAGAATAACTATAGTAGCTATAAGGGTTTTAATCTCTGTTTGGGTTAAGAGTTAGTTATTCCCTAATTCCCTTTCCTTTCTCCCTTTAGTTAATTTTAAATTAATTTTAGGGTTAGGGTTATTAATTAAATTAATTAAATTAGATTTAGGGTTAGCTAAAATTGAAAAAAAATAGGTTTATTTAGCTAAAGGGAGAAAGGAAAGGGAATTAGGGAATAATTCTCTTTGAGTCAAGCAGTAGTCTCAGTAACATCTCTGCTGAAATCCACTTGACAACAGCACCACCAGCAGCAAGGACAGACAGAATATCAAGAAAGCCAAAGAAGAGGGAATCGCTGGCTCTCTGGGTCCACCCCAGAAATACCAGACAGAAACCCTCTTGGCTCTCCTGACTGCTAGAGGAAAAACAGCAGCCTCTCTCTTCCAGAGGAGTCTACCAACTGCTCTCAGAAACTGCCTGTGTGTTCAGTTTCCCAGATCCTCAGAGTTCTGTATGGAATATTGGTTTGCAGGATCTCTTGCTGTCAGCTTGCCCCTGCTAAAATCCCTTATTACAGCTCTAATCCTTTGTTTTATTACTGAAGACTAAGAAACTGAAATTAAGAAAATGGACTTATCTTTTAGCCCCTGATAAAATCCCTTACTACAGAGCACAATTGTTCATTTAAATTCTCTAGAGAAATAACCCTCTTCTCTATTCCCCACTCTTCTTTCCTGCTCCAGATTACCAGAATATAATAATTGGGTTTAAATCACTTCTTTTTCTAAAGGATTTTTTTTTTTACAAAGTGAATGATTTGGGACAGGTAGGTGGCTCAGTGTATTGAGAGCCAGACCTGGAGATCCTAGGTTCAAATCTAACCTCAGACACTTCCTAGCTGTGTGTGACACCACTGAGCAAGTCACTTAATCCCCACTGCCTAGCCCTTATCACTTTCTGCTCTGGAACCAATATACAACATTGATCCTAAGAAAAAAGGTAAGGATTTGTTTGGTTTTTTTTTTTTTAAGTAAATGAGTTGTTCCAGATACAAGATAATGGTGTAAAATTTAATAAAAATAGGCACAGAACAGAGATTTGCAATCTGTTCCAAAATTGAGGGTGCTCACACAAATGAGGGCATTTAAGTAATTTAGGACTAAAGGAAATTTAGTTCTACATCTCTCTCGAATTAAATAATTACAAATTACAAGGGTAGAAATACAATTTAATGGGGCTAAGTGATGAAGGAAACAAATATTGTTACTAAGCTGCAAGCAGCTAGAAGAGATCAGTTGGCTGTTCAAAATATATGCTGAGAAGAGCTGTCTATGACCAAAAGGTCAATTGTCAGTATAGCAGTACCCTCTGCTGGTGAAACAGGAGAAGCCTCATACTTTGTCCTTTTTGAGGGGGTGCAGATGAGAAACCCTTGAATCTCCACCAAGAAAGGGCTTTCAGAAACAATGGAGCTCTTACAAAACTAGTGCCTGAGGACAGGCCTAATTAGGTTCATGTTTTATATTAATATGTAATTTCTTATGCTTTCTCTGCAGGTGAAATTCCACCATCAGGAAACAAAAAAAAGTTAAATAAATAATGGTAGCAACTAGTTATAAGAAAAGCAGTCTATTTGCTTCAATTCTCAATCTTATCAATAATAAGATTTGCTAATAAAAAAGCTAATAATTGGCAGGTGTGGCATAGGTAAACCAAGCACAAGACTTGGAGCCTTAGACCTGGGTTCAAATTGTACCTCAGTCACTGGCTGTGTCCCTTTGGACAATTCATTTCATCTTTCTGTGCCTCAGTTTCCTCTGCTGTCAAATGAGAGTGTGGGACTTCACAACTTCTATAATCCCTTCTCATTTTAAATCTATGACCCCCATGATTCAATCTGTGGTCTGTCCATATCAAAATGGAAGTTTCCTGGACTTGTTTTTTGAAACTTTAGAATAGGGTTAAATCTCAATGTTTCCAAAAATTCCAATTATTCATCTAATAAATCATCAACAAAGGAATTTTTGCTAAAATTTTCAGGACTTTTCTCAATCTGGGTCAGTATTCCCAGGGCTCACCCAAAAACCTTTTCACTATTGTTGGGAAATGGGAATATCAGTGCCTCATCAGTCTGATTAGGGTCTCAGCACAACATGTGGGGGCTTCTATTATTTCCCATTCTGAAGAGTATTTCTCTCTTACTGACCAGCCCTGTGGCCCCTCACAGCTCTCTTTAATATCATCCTACCCACTTTGCAGATCCATTCATAAGAACCAAATATATTTTCTTCAGAAGAAATAATCAGGTGTTTTGGAAGTTATCTTCTGATAAGAAAAGTTTAACTTTGTAGGGCAGATACGATCTTTTATTTAACAATGAGAAAATCAATAATGGAACAGGGATTTGACTCACTCTTATTCAAGTCAGCCTGAACGAGAAGTCTCATATGGATCCCATCTCCAGATATATACTGCAGCCCACGAAGAGAAGAAGGGACAAGCCTGACCTCTGCTGGAAACTTGATTTCTCTGCACTGTTCAAGAGTTTTCATCTTCAGGACTGATGGAGTCAGAGAAACATCCATGGGCAAGCTTCCTTGTTTTGGCTCTCTGTTGATAACAAAATACAATGATTTTCCATTTGTTTTTTCCCATTTAAAAAAAAAATTTAAAGAATACTGATTAAGCAAATCTAACATTAAGTGCAGATAACCAATTATCAAGTACCAAATGATAACATACACTAATATTTACACGGATCTATAATCTTATAAATGTGGTTACTCCCTACAGAGTTCTCATCTTGTCTTACCCTTATCATGCCTCTAGTAAATACCCTAAGAGAACCCTAAGAGTTTCCTTCTATCCTGAATTCAACCACATCTTCTACTCCAGTGTTAACTTTTAATCCCTTCTATTCTCATAATACAGAAAAACCTATAATATAGCTTTTATTCATATTCCTTAACACCACTATTATAATATTTGTTTTTGTTTTTGACCACTGATATAAGGAACGTCCAAGTGAGTCAACTACTTCTGAGTCTGATGACTACTTAGAAATCTTGAGTGGTCTTTAATAAATTAATATTTAAAAATTTTTAAATACAGTCACAGGAGAATTTCATTCGCTACATCTATAATATACCTTTTATTTATATACCCCTTGATACCATTATTATAACATTTTTATTTTTATTTTTGGATGAACCTGTAATTTCACTGATAGGCCCCAAGGGAGGCAACTACCTCTGCCAATACAGATGGTTGCTTACTTTGCAACTTGTAGAACTAAAGAGTTGCCTGGGTGTGGAAAATTAATGTTGAATTAGGATTTTTTTTTTTAATTTTAAAACTACAAAAGTCTCTCCCCCAGGCTATGAAACTGGATTGAAACCAACAGGGTAAAAAGCATAACACTGGGATGGCTTTTAGATCTGCTCCTTATTTATCTGTTAACAAGGCCTTGATTAGGTAATAAAATCAGGGCACTAAGTGGCCACCATTTTGGATGTCAGTGACCACCACAAGGAGGGGAGAAAGAGGGTCTTTTGGAATCCTGGAGAGCCACCTCTTCCTGTGATTGAAGTCCTAGTTCATTTCCTGTGTGACATCCAATTAGAGATGCCCTCTGAGTGATGACATCATGCTGGCTTGCAGGGCAAGAACCCTCTTTGGCCCTTCTCTCTGAGTCATGCTGCCTCTCTTGTACTAGCCCAGCCTAGCTGCTTAATTGCTTGGCCCAACTCCAGTTCTATGGAGTCAGTTCAAACTGTGGAGGGAGTCCAATGGCTAGTTAGAAAACTTGATTATCTTTAATAAATTGATATTTTAAAATACAGTCTCCAGAGAATTTCATTTGTTATACCTATAATACATTTCTTATTCATACCTCCTGATACCACCATTATAATGCTTGGTTTGGGTTTGGGTTTTAGCTAGACCTGCAATTTACTGATTAAGAAATTCTCAGGTGAGGCAACTACTTGTGCCAATGCAGATGGCGATCTGCCTTGCAACTTGTAGTATCAGAGTTGTCTGGGCATAAATGCCAGATCTATTCATAAGAACTAAATATGTTTATCTTAGAATAAATAATCATATGTTTTGGAAATTACCTTCTGATAGGAAAAGTTTAACTTTTCAAGGCACATACAATCTTTAATTTATGAGGAAGTTGAATGGCATGATTATGGTCCCCGAGGCCAGATATGAACCCAAGTCTCCCTGATGTAGAGATTGGCTCTCTATCCACCTCCCCATAATTCCTATGGTCTATAAAGACTTATATAAGATAACAATTGTTGCCCATTTCAGTCGTGTGAGACAGTTCATGACACCATTTGAGTTTTTCTTGGCAGACTGTGGAGTGGTTTGCCTTCTCCAGCTCATTTTACAGGTAAGGGAATTGAGGCAAATGGGGTTAAATGACTTGCTCAGGGACACATAGCTAATAAGTGTCTGAAGCTAGATTTTAATTCAGGTCTTCCTGATTGCAGGCCTGGTATCCTATCCACTATATCTCTTAGCTGCCCTTATACAGCAGTTAAATGAATTTTTTTAAACCTTTAGGGTCTTCTGTCTTGGTATCAGTTCTAGTAGACAATTGGGGTTAAGTGACTTGTCAAAGGTCACACAGCTAAGAAGTGTCTGAGGCCAGATTTAAACTCAGGATTTTCTAATTCTAGGCCTGGTGCTCTATCTGCTATGCTACTTAGTTGTCCTGAGGAATTTAATTCAATAAACATTTATTAAGTACCTGTGCTTCATCCTAGGGACACAGACTCTCTTCTTAAGGAGCTTACAATCTGATGGAGGGGAAGGGTGAATATACAAATAATGCTGATTCAAAAAAAAGAAATAAGTGTAAAGAGGAGGTTTTTGGGCACAACACTGAGAAATTTTGGAAAGAAGAAATCACTTTAATCGGCAAAAAATGGGAGGATGTATCTAGGTAGGGGCAGGACTGTTATAATTTAGTTTCATTGGGAATAATTCTGGTAACTTATGCAATATTTTAATAAAATCATTTTGAGTATGCAACAGAAAAGGCTTTAGAAAGCTTCAAAATTTAATGTGATTTTTGTGAGTCAACTTGGAGATATGTTAGTTATAGACTCATAGATCTAGAGTTAGAAGGCATTTCAGAGGTCAGCTAGTCCAATAATACTATTTTATGGAGGAAACCGAGGCCAAAAAGTTTGAGTAGCGTGCTTTCCTAAAGTAATACAGCATGTAAATGGTGGAGCCAAGACTTTCATTAAGCTCCTCTGACTACAAAGCCAATGCTTGAAAAGGGAAGGATGATGTTAACTTATACTAAACTTGTATGGATTTAGTTTCTACCCTCACAGTGGAATTTCCAAGAAAAATTCAGAAATCCAAAATCATTAGTATCTACTTCCCTATTCTCTAATTCTGGGCAAATCAAGTCCTTTGTCCAAAAAAAGAATGTAACTAACACAAGTGTTTACTTAGGGGAGATATAGATATAACTAATAACATAACTTCATCACCCATTCAAATCCAGGGGCAAATAAAGTTACAGAATATCCCAATCTGGAAACCATCCCAATCATACTGCTTCATTTTACAAAAGATAAGAAATTTACGTAAAAAACTGCAATCTAGCAAAAATTTGCAGTTTCATTATATTACAATTATACTAATATCACTGAATATGCTGGGTTAAAATCCCAGCTCTACCATTTACTGTCTTTAGGATCTTGGACAATTCATCCTCTTCTCCAGGCCTCTCTTTCCTCATCTGTAAAATGAGGGATTTGGGGGGATAATTAGGTGGCTCAGCAGAGAGCCGAGACTGCAGATCAGAGGTCCTAAATTCAAATCTGACCTCAGACTCTTCCTAGCTGTGTGACTCTGGGCAAGTCACTTAACTTCCATTACCTAGTCCTTAGCAGTCTTTTGACTTAGAACCAACAGACAGTATTGCTTCTAAGATGACAGGTAAAGGTTAAAAAAAAAAGAGTAATTTGGACTAAATGTCTCTAAAGTCTTTTCTGATTCTAATAATGTTAATAAGCCTATAAAATATGTCTAGGACAAGTAGTCAAAAACCCTGGTTTATAAAGTAAAGTAAAACTCTCTAAAGTCTGCGACTTTTCTTAAGTGTCCTGTACTCCTAGAAAATTAGAACTGGAAAAGTCTTTTAAGATGAGCCAACCCTTTCAGTTTATAAGTAAGGAAAATAAGACCCAGAGAAATGAAATGACTGGTCCAAAATAGTTCTACTAAGTTAAAGGTAAATTATATGATGGTTACCATTTAGCTAGCACAGATGGGATTTCTTGGGGGTGTTTCATTCTGTTATTTATGGGTATTTCATATTTGCATTGATATAAAATATTTAAATTATCCTATATCCATATCAATTAATCCAACCACATTAGGAGATTGGGAATGCTCCTTTCTACTTCTGACTCTCAATATAAAACTAGTTTGGGGGGAGATCTAACCAAGTAAAGTTATCACAAGGGCATTTAAGAGGACAACAAGTAGAAGAAAACTATAAAAGATCTGCAAAGACTTTAATAAAAAACTGTATTAACTACTAAGTACAGCAGAGCTACCATGGTTGAACTCTGTACAGTGGGAGCCAGAACCTGGGACATCCCTATGACTCCATAAAGAATGTAAACTACTTTGAGTAAATGTAAACAGCAAAAGAAGCTCCAACTATCCCATGGGAAAACTTGCACATGACAATTCCTAACACTACACCTTCATTGTTCTGTTTCTATAAAATTCCTGGTCTGATCAGAGGTGGGTGGGGAGATCTACCATGTTGTTCTGCTGCTGCCTACGATGACTGGCTTCTTGTGAGTAAGCTTCCCCAATTAATCCTAATAAAACCTATTAATAAACTGACAAGGGCCCCTCTTCCTTCAGTATCTTGGCATTCTCTCAAAGAGTCTACTCCCCTACAGTTGATATAATCAGAGCAGAACAGATCCAACAAGAATCCCAAAGGAAGAAAGAGAAATGTCCTTAAAGGGAATAAAAATGGAAAAATCAGCTGGCTCAAGTGTATGGAGAGGAGATCCATGCTGGCAGGCACAAAATAGGAAAGATATTGTGGGTAATTAATAATAAAAGCAATAATAATCATAGCTAACATTTATAAAGCATTTACTAACAATTAATATCTCATCAGATCCTCACAACAACCCTGGGAGGGAAATGCTATTATTACCTCCGTTTTCCAGATGAGGAAACTGAGACAGAGGTTGAGTGACTTGCCCAGAGTCACACAGCTAAGGAGTGGATGGAGTCAAATTTGAACTCAAATTTTCCTAACTTCAGGCGCTATATTCACAAGCACCGTGCCGGCTTGCTACATGAATATTCACCATATAGTTGAAGGAGTGTAAGATATAAAATGAAAAAAGTTCTGAGGTATTCACCTAAAAAAAGGTGACTGGGAGAATAACTCACAATTTACATCCATAAAAATGTTTGTTAAAATTTTCTAAATTCTAATCTGGGATATCATCAGTCAAGATATACTAGCACTGAACAAGAAGGCTTTATGAGTGATATTACATGGTGAAGCACATCTCTGCCATCACCAAATTAGCGAAAAGATGTCAAAAATATAAAATTCCACTGTGCTTCCTGTTACTTGATTATAAAAAAGAAATTTGACTCAGAACAGCAAAATGTTACCATGAGGTTCTATTCCAACAATGTTCCATATATGTATATATGTGTATATGTATATATATAGTATCAAAATTCCTTAATGAGATACAATATGAAAAACATCTGTTAAGAACCTACTATGTACTAGCACCTGAGAAAGAGAATGAATAAAACATTCTACTTGAAAAAACTTTACCTTCTAATGAAGAAGGCCACAAGTACACATATAAGTATATATAAGGAGAATCAATACAAAATAATTTGCTAGGAATAAGCAGTCAGGGGAGCAAGAAAAGTTTCATGGAGAAAAAGTGGTGTCTAAGTTGAATCTTTTTTTTTTCAATTAATCCTTATCTTCTTTCTTAGTATGTATACTAAGCATAAGTCCCAAGGCAGAAGATGGTAAGGGCTAGACACTGGAGTTAAGTGATTTGCCCAAGGTCACACACCTAGGAAATATATGAGGCCAAATTTGAACCCAGGACCTCTAGACTCTAGAGCTGGTTCTCTATCCAGAGCCACATACTTAACCCCAAATTAAATCTTGAAGGAAGAAAAGAATTCCATGAGACAGAAATCAGAAGGGTAAACATTCCAGGCTTGGAAATTGGACCACTGTGAATACAGAGAGATGGGAGATAAGCCGCCTATCTCCTCTGAGAATCAGAAAGAAAACAGGTTTGGCTGAATTATAAAGTACAAGAAGGGGAGGAACATATCAGGAGGCTGAAAAGACAGTTTGGGGCTAGGAGTTTAAAAAGCTAAACAGAGGAGTCTATATTTTTTTCCTAGAGGCAGTAGGAAACCACCAGAGTTAATTAAATAGAGGCCCTTCAAAGAGTACCAGTGGAGTATGGACAATAAGGTCTCCAGATGTGTGTAGAACACTGACAGCAATCCTAAGAGATCCATAAGAACTCCAAAGAATTTGCATTTGCCTTAATATCCAGAGAAGAAAAGTCAAATGAAGAGCAGCTATTGCCTATATTCTGACATGCAAGTAAAAAGACAACTTATAAAGCTTATATTATGTAAATATATATATACATATATATGTGTGTGTATGCATATACCTATATGTCTACATCAGTGGAAAAATAGATGTAGATATTAGTATCTATGTAAAGCAATATATCATGATATAATAAGCTATAGATTGGATCATTAATACTAATGGAAAAGTTGAACTCAGAATTAAACAAGAGCAAGCTAAATTCCTTTCAGAAAATTACAAAATTCCTTTAACAATACTAAATTTTAAAATGTTTTTAATTAAAATAATTAAATGTTAAAATTCATGACATAAAAGATCATTTTTTATATCAGTATTTTACTTGAATTGTTATATGGATACAGGACATGGAGTGCAATGAAAGGGCTTCTGTTGAATGTGAGCAGGAGATAACACAGACACACAAAAAAATTTAAAACAGGAGCAAAGACTGTTAACAGAAAAATATATGCTTGAAAACTGGGTTTGTCATCTAGAGTATAAAAGATAACTGATGGACAGTATGTGTGTACCACAGCATCCTCCCTATGTCAAATGAAAACAAGGAAGCACACAGCACATTTTTCTTGAAAAGAGGTTTAAAAAAAAAAAACTGGGCAATTGATTGAACACTGGGGCTGCGGTTCAGAAGACCTTGGTTCAAATCGACTTCAGCTACTTTTTAGCTGTGTGGCACTGAATGTCACTTAACCTTCTTTGCCTCAATTTCCTCACCTGCAAAATCGGAAATGACAAACCACTCTAGTATCTTGGCCAAAGAAAGCCCCAAAACTTAGTCAACCCTGACTGAACAACAATGAGCACACCACCTGTAAAGCCCTGGGCAAGTCATTTCCTCAATCTGGCCCTATTTCTTCATCTACAAAACTAGATGGCCAATGCTGTAACAAGATGTAAGATCTCAATCTTGTTCCAAGATTGTCTGCATAGGTAGCAAGGGTGAGAAACAATACCCCAGAAGGAAAAATATAAACATCATGAGATACCCATCCCACCCCCTCCATTCAACGAGATATTTGGGAAAGCATTCAAAGATAAATACGTTGGTTAGAGACTCATAGGCCAACAAAACAAAGATCGGCACCGAATAATTTTGATGACAAGTTCCACCGTTTTTGATTAAACAAAAGACTGGGCACCTCTTGACAGCCTAAGTAATACGATCTAGTCAGGATAATGAGCTGTTTGTTTCGGAAGTATTCTAGAGGTTCGTGTGAAAAACTTGTGTATTACACTTTACAGCTAAATTCAAAGGAGGGTCGGAACTAGGGATCTGCAAAGTGAAAGGGCTTTGGGTTGAGGAGGAAAGAAATGAGACCAGTGAAGGAAAGAAGAGAGAAAGAGGAGAAAGGAAAAAGAGAGGAGAAAGAGAAAAAAGAGGAGAAAGGAGAGGGGGAGGGGCGGAGAGGCAGAGAAAAGAAGGGAGAAAAGGGAGGTGGGGGGAAGTTAGGGGGCTCCCGGAATTTCCCTAGTCCGAATGACGTCAGAAACAATTGCTCCCATGCGCCAGCTACTTCAACCAGCTAGGTTTGCGCCTGCCTCCAGAGGCGTCACAGCGAGTTAAGCTGCCTATGGTCCTCTCCTGAGCCATTGGACACAATCTATTGGTTCTTCAGCCACGTGTCCCGTTTTCTCTGAGCTCGTCATTTTACGTAAATCTGTAGCCTTTCCCCGCCCAGTCACTGTAGCATTCAGAGGGTGGAATGGGGTAACCTCGCCGGGGGAACCTGGATACGAACGCGTATACAATCCATCCCATCCCATCCCATCCCATCCTACTCCTCCCCTCCCCTCCCCCGGACGTCCACCCCTTTCCTTAGCCGAGCCACAGAAAAGCTCGGGACGGAATTTGGGTAGCTTTGTACCGGATAATCAGCAGTGCGCTCTGCAGCCGCTTCCTAATTTCCAAGAAAATATCCATTGTCAGAGTTCCCTGGCCTCTCTTCCAGCGGAAGGTGGTTTTGGGAAGGGGGTACGGGTGCAGTGAGTCACTCTACAGCAGCACAGGAGAGTCCACATAGGCCTCCGAAACCTCCGCGCCGCCAAGCTCTCGCGTGCAGAGGAGTAAGAAGAGCGCAGTGACCGCTGCGCAGGGGTAGCCCCGCCATGCGGAGTAGTGGGAGGGGCGCAGTGGTTGCTCCGCCCCAGTCCGGGCATCTTCCTGCTCCGCAAGCTGCAGCTCCGCTCAGTGTTTACTGCAGCCTTCCTACCTTGGTGTGGCGATATCAGGATAGAGAGGGTAGGGAGAGGCTGTGAAAGCTGAAGGTCTGTGGGAGCAAGCAAAAGGAACTTCGGGGGCTTCTCAGAGATGCTTCGTACGTCAGACGCAATCATATGCACTCCCCTCCCCATTTTTCCCTTAGAATCATAGAATTTAGAGTTGTTGGGACATCTACTCCGGACCCCTCATTTAACAGGGGAAGAAACTGAGGCATGATGGCCTAGGCAATATATTTTGTCAGCCAAAAAAAAAAAACACTCATTAATCACTGTATTTTAGCTAAGCGTTGTGGTAAGCCAACGGGACACATAGAAAGGTAAAAGCATGGTCCGACCTCAAATAGTTACTAGATACTCTAGGCAAATCTTTTTCTTCATCTGTAAAATGAATTATTCATTGGCCTCTTCTGATCCCTTCCTTAAATCCATGATCTTATAATGCCTAAAAAAGGATTTTGAGTAGGATCAACCAGCTAACAAGTTGCAGGATCCAGGATTCATAAATGATGGGGGTTTTTTTCCTCCAGAGAAAATTCCAACATGACTAATAACATCTCATTTTTTATATGGAACTTTGTGGTTCATGATTTCCTCTCAGCAACCCTGTGAGAGAAGAAAGTATTATTAGTCCTATCTTACAAATGAGGAAAATGAAATTTTAAGAGGTTAAATGACTTGCCCAAGGTCATAATATTAGTAAGGGTCTGAGCCAAGACTTCAATCTTCAACTTCAACTACTCCTTTCACTATTTTACAGTCTCTCACTGATTTGATGATCACAGGATTGCCTATTTCAACCCCTCATTTACCAGATGCAGAGGTCTCAGAGACACCAAGAGACTGCCCCATTCACACAACTAATTAGAGTCAAGACCAAGATTAAAATCCCAAGCTTCCTTACTATTGGGACTATCACTTAACCTGATGAGGCACAGAGGATAAAAAGAGAATAATTGAATTTTTTTAAATGCATCAAATTTGGTATCCAAAATATCTGAACATTATATAAGACCAAAAGTTATTCACTATTAAATAAATGGTAAAAAGATATGTATAAACAGTTCTTAGAGGAAATTTTTCACACTATTAAGAAATGTTCCAAATCACAAGTAATGAAAAATTCAAATCAAAATGACTCTGAGGTTTCACATCATACCCTGTAATCTAGCAAAGGTAACAAGATGAGAGTAATTAATGTTGGAGGGGTAATACATTGTTAGTAGAGCTGCTGTGAATCATTACAACAATTTTGGAAAACACTTTGAAATTATGTAAATAAAGTGACTAAAAGTTCATACATTTGACCCAGAGATTCCTGTACTAGATTTACACCCAATGGGGCTATTTCATTGATATTGAAGAAGGCCCCTATATACAGCAAAATATTTATAGCAACACTTTTTGGAATAGCATATTCTTGGAACATAATATCCATTGATTAGAAAATGGATAACCTTATTAAGGCCTCAATCTCTAAGGTCATGGAGAGGTATTGTAACAGAGAGGAATGTGAACATTCAACATTGAATCAGGAATAGCCTTTGAATACTATCCAACTCATGCAAGTCATATAAATTCTTTAAGTCCCAGTTTCCTCATCTGTAAAATGGAGGTAATATCTGCAGTACTTTCAAGGCTATCGTAAAGCTCAAATGAGATAATATATTTAATCTGCTTTGAAAACCACTATTAAAATGTCACATTATCATCTCTCATCATTCTGGCAATCAATGATTCCCCTAATTGTGCCTCTTGCACTATGTCTAATATAATCTTAGGGACAAAACCCATGGCAGATGTTCATCTAAACTCAAATGTTTACATTAACAAGAGCTTTATTTAAAGAGGAGGCTCAGGACAGTTTTTCTTCCCATTTCCCACACTGCTCTTGGGCTTCTCTGGAACTCTCCATAATGTCACCAGAGTACTTTTCTTCCCTTCCCTTTCATTTAGCTTTTCAGCTTCCTTTAATAGATTAATTACTCCCTCCAGGGCACAGATTGGCTTTCTTTTATTTGTATTTGTATCTCTAGCATTTACCACGAGGTCTTGGCACTTAGTAGGGGCTAATGTATATTGACTATTGACAGGAAGATCGCCTATCCATTTTATTTTGGGCTCAGTGTTATTTGGTATCCATTTGTACACATATGCCAAGAACGTCACAGCCATTTTATTATTTGTCTTTTAAGGAGCGGTTAAGATAAATAAAGTGCAAAATACCAAAACCCAGTACCTCAAGTTAGGTGAAAAGAAAGAATGAAACAGGAATAATGAAGAGGTGTCCCTAGCATAGACAAACTAAGAATGGGGTAAGGAGTATAACTATTGGCCCAAAGGCTATTCCCTTCTGGCCTAACACTTCAAATCCCTTGGAAGTCTTGTCTTAGTATAAAAACAAGACCCTGGAGTTGAACAGGAAGTTCTATGTTCTCTAAAAAGTACAGAGTACACATTTTAAATTCTGATTGTAGGGTAAACACAAATAAAGGTTGTATCAAGTATAGCTGTTCATTGAAATGTGGGATGTAGGTCTTTAAATTGACCATGAATTTTTAAAAATCTTATTTGGATCTCAGAATCAGCTATGATCAATGATGGGCACTGAATGAGTACCATCTAAAAAGGGGAGAACAAGAAATATAAATCATTATTTGTTCATAGATTTAAAGGTCATCTAATTTACTCTCATTATATTACAGATGAAGAAACCATGGCCCAGAAAAATCATCATTTATTTTAAGAAAATACTAGGAATAAATGACAGAACCTGAATTTGGAACCAGGACCTTTGGCTTCAAATCCAGCTCTCTTTCCATTCTGCTCTATGTTATGTTGGAATCTAGAAATCCCAATTTTGACATCTTGAGAACCCCAAGTTTATAGCTATGTGAGGTCTGAAGACCTCCTTTGACCTGTCACTTGAGAATTTCTCCCAAGAGGGAAATCCCAGACTCAGAGTTTCAGACTAGTAGTGGTAGTCTCTCATGATCGAGAATGACTATTGTCTTTGTGCAGTTTCATCTACGGTGTACCCTCATGTGGATTTGGAGTCCAAAGGCTGAGGCGCAGAGTTTGTGGCACATGGGGCCTGGGACGCCAGTTGTTACGGGAGGTGTGGCTGTGGCCTAGTGTCGGTGTCGGCTTTCACGCGCAGCGGCAAGACATCGACATCGCTCATCTTCAAAGGTGGTGGCGACATGGTTAATGTGGGTTCGCCAGCTGCTTCTGTCAGAGGCAGCAAGTTCTAGTTGCTTTGGTGTAATGCCAGCCCACTTCAAGTTGGACTTTAGCTGATCCTTGAATCTTTTCTTTGGTCGGCCTTGTTTCCTGAGTCCAGCTGACAGTTCACCATAGAACACCTGTCTTGGTATTCGCTGTGGGTCCATGTGGATGACGTGTCCAGACCATTGTAGCTGGGTTTTGAGGACCATGATTTCAATGCTGGTGGAGTTGGCTCTGTCGAGGACTTCCTGATTGGTGATTCTGTCCTATCATCGGATCCTCATGATTGACCAGAGAGAGCGTTGGTGGAATTGCTCCAACTGCTTCATGTGCTTCCGGTACAGTGTCCATGTCTCACAACCGTACAGGAGTGAGCTGAGGACCACGGCGTTATACACTTTGAGCTTCGTCGCAGTGCTTACACCGCTGTGTTGGAGGACTTTGCAGCGCAGCCGCCCGAGTGCCTGGCTGGCCTTTTGGATCCTGGCATTAATCTTGTGGTCTAGGGACCCGTCGTTGGCGATGGTGCTGCCCAGGTACTTGAAAGTGTTGACGTTAGAAAGCTGCGTGCCGTCGATTGTAATGCACGGCTGGTTTGTTGGCCTCCCTGGTGCAGGTTGGAACAGCACCTCTGTTTTGCTGAGGCTGATAGTCAGGCCAAACAGTTTTGTTGCGGTGGAGAACCTGTCCACAATGGTTTGGAGATGATTTTCTTGGTGGACCATGAGAGCACAGTCATCTGCAAAGAGAGCTTCCAGAATGAGTCTCTCTGTTGTCTTTGTTTTTGCAGTCAGGCAGCGAAGATCAAATAGTGAGCCATCCAGTCGGTATTTGATGTAGACGTCCAGGTCTAGATCCATCACAGCATGTCGTAATACTTGGGTGAAAAATAGGTTGAATAGTACTGGAGCGAGGACACAACCTTGTTTCACGCCATTGGAGATGTTGAAGCGGTCGGAAGTCTCTCCACCAGATAGGACTTCCCCTGTCATGTCGACATGAAAGAGCTAGATCAGTTTGACAAATTTTGCTGGGCAACCGAGCTTGCTGAGGATCACCCACAATGCGTCCCTGTTCACTGTGTCTTTGTCAGGTCTATGAAGACAATGTAGAGACTCGGGTTCTGCTCAAGGTATTTTTCCTGCATTTGCCTCACTGTGAAGACCATGTCGATGGTGCTGCGATCTGGTCGGAAGCCGCATTGTGACTCGGGCAGGTTCTGCTCTGAAACAGATGACAGGAGTCTGTTGAGTATAACATGGGCGAGGATCTTTCCAGCAGTGGAGAGTAGTGAGATGCCTCTGTAGTTGTCACAGGCTGCTCGTGAGCCTTTGTTCTTGTATAGGGCTACGATGGAGGCATCTCTGAGTTCTGGGGACATGTCTTCCTCTTCCCATATGCTGGTCAGCACCTTATGGAATGCCTGGAGCGCCTTTCCATTTAAGGCCTTGTACACCTCGGTTATGATACCGTCTTTACCAGGTGCCTTACCTGCACTCATTTGTTTAATGGCTTTTTGGACCTCCTCTATTGAAGGAGGGATGTCAAGTTGTTCAATGGAGTGGTTTTGGGGGATCTGGTCAAGGGCACTTTGGTCGACTGAAAAGGGTCGGTTGAGAAGCTGACTGAAGTGTTCTTTCCACCTGTTGCTGATGTCTTTTTTATCTTTTATGAGAGTGTCACCGTCAGAGGATAGCAAGGGAGTGGTGGTGGGTTTTAATGGCCCATAGACAGTCTTGAGGGCACTGAAAAATTGTTTTTGGTTTTTCATATCAGCAAACCGCTAGATTTCTTCTGCCTTTTTTTCCCACCATCAGTCTTGCATCTTCCTGATCTCACGCTGCACCGTGGCTTGGAAAGACTTGAATCTGTCCTTTTTAGGAGCAGAGTTTGGGTTATTTTGCCACTCCATAAAGGCTTTATTCTTCTTGCTCAATAGGTCTTCAATAGCAGTGTTGTTCTCGTCGAACCAGTCCTGGTGGTTGCGTTGTTTTGGGCCTAGGACTGCCTTTGATGTTTCCTTCACTGTGTCTCTGAACTGGTTCCATTTCTCGGTTGAGCTTCCAGTGAGTGGTCCCTTGGCAGACAGCTTGTTGTCCAGGCAGGACTAGAATGTTTGCAAATAAAATGGATCTCTAAGATGACTCACGTTGTAAAATGAGCGAACTGTCTGAGCGCGTTTTGGATGGCGAGGCTCAATGCGCATTTGAAGAGTTGCTCTAACCAATCGGTGGTCTGTCCAGCATTCAGCTCCTCTCATGGCTCTGGTGGTCCTTACATCCTGGATGTCTCACCGACGTACAATGATGTAGTCAATGAGATGCCACTGTTTTGATCTTGGGTGCATCCATGTTGTTTTATATTTGTTCGCCATTCTGAACATTCTGATGGTGAGTTCGAACTCTGACCATTTGCTGAGTAGCAGTAGGCTGTTGTTGTTCATTTTGCCCACACCGTGTTTGCCGAGCACTCCTTTCCATCTTTCGTGGTCCTGGCCAATGCGGACGTTAAAGTCTCCCAGTAGTATCAGCTTGTCATTTGTGGGCACTGAGTGCAGAACGGCACTCAGGTCAGAGTAGAACTGCTTGATGGTCTCCTCTGTGCTGGTCAGTGTTGAGGCATATACACTGATGATTGTGGCATACCGGTCTTTGCTGAGAGGCAAACGGATCTTCATGAGCCTCTCGCTGATGCCCACAGGCAAGTCTGGCAGCTGTTTGAGCAAACTGGTCTTGATGGTGTAAACCTCAAAATTTCTTAGACTTATAAATGTTGGAAATTTCACCATTGGGAAATTTCATACTTGAAAAATTTCCTATTGATAGTGGGTCTTGACTATTGGAATGTGAATCCCATTGGCATGGGAGGTTCCTTCTCCTTTGCTTCTTAAGATTACTTTAGGACAGAAACCCTTTGCTGAACAATGGAAAGGACTTTGACCTATGCTTAAGCATAGAACAGGAATTTCTTTGAGTCATGATTGATTTTAGAATTGACACAATGGAGATACTTGGAATCAATCTCCACCCTATTCAGTACTAACAGGATTGAGTAAGAGCTGCAGCCTAGATCAAAATTTAATTATTCCAATCTCTACCCTACTCAGGTTAACAGGATTTAGAAAGGGCTGTAGCAAAGGATCAAAGATTTAATTATTTGAAAATATGACCTTCAACAGACATGTGCAAAGCCAGACCTCTGGGCGGTCCTGGGTTAAGCTAGAGCCTCCATTGACACAGGGAAATTGATGGACAGGTGATTGGTAGATGTGAGGACTGAGGGGAGGGAACTTAGATGGTTTCCTTAAGGATAGGGGGGTCTGAAGACTCGAGGTGGTGGTTGAGAAGTTGGTCGGTGTGGTTGGTGTGTGCTCTGAGAAGCTTGCTCTGAAGGAAGCTGAAAGTGGGGGCCTCTGAGACTGTTTCTCCATTTTGGTCACGTGAGTAATAGGGACTGATCTCTTTTCTTTGCCCCAGCTATCTAAGGGCTTGGGCCTTTTGGCCCAGCCTAATCAGAAGGGGTATTTAAGCCCTATTTCCTTCTCTCCCTTTTCTCTCTCTCTCTCTCTAATTACTTCCTCCTATTGTAATTAAACTCCAAAAAAGGTTGACTGCTGACTTGAGTTTTCATTTAGGAATTACATAGCTGAATTCCTTGGCGACCTTAAATTAATATATATCAGTCTTTTAAAAGTGATTCCTTGTCACAATGGCCAGGCCAACACTGTGGATTTTGTCTTCACTTGTGGCTCTACCTTTCCAGAAGAAGGTATATCCAGTGGTGGGTTCGCTGAGTGATCCCTCTTCTGGTAAGCGTGTTTCGCTTAAGGCTGCGATGTTGATGTTATATCGCGCCAGTTCTTTACTGATTAGAGCTGTTCTTCTCTCAGGTCTTGGGGTATTCTCTCTATCAAGTAATGTCCTGATGTTCCATGCTCCTAGTAGGAGTTTCTTTGTATTTTTTCTTTGATTTCGACCACTTAAAGGGGATGACCCGCCAGCCACGGTGTGCTGACCAGGTGTTTGTAGGGCAGACAATGTTTGGGACACCTTTTCTAGTCCCCTCCCTTGATTAGGGTGAGCAGTGCTGTCCTAGAGAGGGCTGCTCAGTCACCCAGGATACTGCCGAATGTCCCTGCTGCCCACAGGGCCGAGCGACCACTGGTCCGTGGGCCACCTACGTGCAAGATTGTGACTACAACTGCCAGTGGTCACCTCCACCTGTTGTGTCGTCACTCCCCCATCGCCGCAGGTCTTGAAGTGGGTGGATGGGGTTAGGATAGATGAGTGTGCACGATACTTGTGCGTGAAAGAGATTTAAGTGGAAAAGCCGATGCACAGAGACAGTCCCACTCTCTTGGCGTTGGAAGCCTGGGTCCAGTGGCATGAAAAGTTGTTACGTCTGGAGACTTCCTCGGCTGCATTGGATGGCCGTGTTGTCTTTTGTGCTCCAACACGCCCTAAGCACTCCACAGTGCTTTGCTGCGTCGCCCTCTCAGCCGTTGAACCTTCTTATTGGTGGTTTCTTCTGTCTGTTCAGCCGAAGCAGTCTTCACATGCTGGGTGAGCAAAGCCCTGGTTCACCAGGGGGCGATGACCCGATGGCTACCCTCACAAGGTTTGGCCGGTCTGTCGAAGCCATATTGCCTGGGTTGTGGCCGCTGCCACATGCTAGCAGCTACTGGGAGCCACAAGGGAGAGGTGGGGGTCAGAGGCTGGAGAGCTGCCCTAGGAGGGCACGACAAGCCCTCCATATCAGAGATACTACCCCTCCCTGAGCACCCCATATACCCCGGGTTTCAGACTAACAATAAGCCTTAAAGTACTTTAGGTGGAGCTGGCAGATTCAAATCAGATGTTAAGTATCCTTTTTGTCCTAGAAGTTCTCCTGTTGTATCAAAGTCTTTTCTCAGGTAGTTCAGCCCCTTGGCTAGATTTTTCCATTTTGGTATCCATCAAAAAGCTTCAGCCTCTTCCTGATAATCTTGTCCAGGACTCCTCATTGTAGCTATTGTAAAGCCAATAGACCATACTCTCCAGTCCTCAGTTCCCCAAGAAGTTCCCCAATTTTCATGGTTCCTTGGAGTTGTCATGTAGTGCAGTGGCACTCCCAGGGATTGGTAGTCAGAGCAGCCAGAGCCTTGGGTTCTGTGGGTTTTGAGTATGTGACTCTGTGTGGTAGCCTAAAGATTATATCACATCCCTCTCCTGATTAAAGACTTGATTTTTCTGACTATTTAATAGTTTTGTGGGTTTTTTTTCCAGTTTAATACCTAGTAGGTGTCAGTAGAATGACAGCAGAACAAGATCAATGATTCCTAATTCACTGTCTATGCTACTTTGCTTTCTCTATCAACTTTCATCTAAAAGAAGGTCTTTATAATGGATTACTAAAATGGCATACTGGATAGAGCACTGGACTCAGGGACAGAAGACCTG
Source organism: Monodelphis domestica (assembly GCF_027887165.1). NCBI lineage: Eukaryota > Metazoa > Chordata > Mammalia > Didelphimorphia > Didelphidae > Monodelphis > Monodelphis domestica. Next base: position 338,026,286 of record NC_077228.1, read on the forward strand.
ACTTCAAATCCTGCACATTTATTATTTATGTCACCCTTGGCAAGTCTTAACTGCTATATGCCTGTTTCCTCATCTGTATAAGGGACATAATAAAAAATCCTGCCTCTCAAGGTTGTTGTACAGGGGGAAAAAGATGTTTGTAAAGTATAAGTTTTGCAAATCTTAAATCTCTAGCTAAATGATAGCTATTATTATTGGCAGTTATATAGCAGGGGCTTATTTGGAATCACTTCCCAGTTTACTATGAAAAACAATCTTTCTTTCAAGATTGATACCCATTTTACACAGATATCAATACCTGTGGTTTCTGGTTAATACCTGGTTAATAATTCTGGTTAATAATATGTAGACATAACACCAGACAAGGCAGGTGGAAGTTTAACATGGCCACTTCCAAACCAGAAGTCCCTTTGAGATGTAAATAAATTATGTCTGTCCAAAATGTCTTATTTCCTATAATATAGTAAGGAAATGAAATTGCATATTTATTTTTAAAGGTGGAGGGAAGAGTTATGAGACAGTAGATTATAATGAAGTTTGGTCCTGATGTAGGCTTCTCCCCACCCCCCATCATCCTTTTTCTACCTAGAGGAGCTAGAAATATTTCTATAAACACAGATGGCTGCTACTTTTAAAGCTGTAGTTGAGGGAAATAATATCCTTCACACAAAATCCTAAAAGTAAGAAAATATAGAATAATATAAAACCACAGTATGCATTTTTTTTAAACTCTTACTTTCTGTCTTAGAATCAGTACAGTGTATTGGTTCTAAGGCAGAAGAATGGTAAGGGCAATGCAATAGGGGTTAAATAATTTGCCCAGGATCACACAGTTTGGAAGTGTCTGAGGCCAGATTTGAACCCATCTCTAGTCCTAGCTCTCAATCCACTGAGCCACCTAGCTGGCCCCAAATAGTGGGTATTATTTGCGAGAATGACATTAAAATGGATTAAGTTTAGGAAATGTAAATTCCTGTGTCATTTTCTTCAGGTTAGCCAAACATCAAAATTGCATTGATACCAAAGACTGGTACTTTTGAGTCCCCCCCCCCCAAGTTGCCTAAAATGAAGATTGGAGAGCTAAAAAGTTCATAATATTACTCTTTGTCATACTTCTGCATTCTACTAAGAATTCATAGACTTGTTTCCAGAACATTGTACTATAAGGAGAAAGTTCAGCTCAGACATTCCTTATCCAGATGCACTACTTGAGACTTTTCTGCCTTCACCATCAATCAATCAATAACCACATACTGTGCCAAGCACTGTATAAAAACAGCCCCTGTCCTCAAGGCATTCATAGTCTACGCTTTATTCCCCAACATGCTCTTTTAGATCCAATGACACTGGTCTCCATGAACAAGACACTCCATTTCTCAATTCTGGCCATTTTTCTATGGCCCTCCCCTTACCTAGAATGATGTCATCTCTCCCCTATTTCCTGACTTTCTTTAATACCCAACTAAAATCCCATCTCCTACGGGAAGCCTTCCCCAACTCTTAATTCCCGTTACTTCCTTCTTTTAATAATTTCCTATTTATCCTGAGTATATCTTGCTTTGTATATGTTTGCATGTTGCCTCCCCTATTGGATTATAAACTTAAAGAAAGGACTGTATGTTGGCCTCTTTTTGCAGCCCCAGAGCTTAGCACATAGTAGGCACTTAATATATTTTTACTGAATTGAAATTAATTGAATATAATATCAGACAGTTGGGCAATTAACATAAAGTGCCTAGTATGTGTTAGGCATTGTGCTTAACAATGAGGATACTAAGAAATATTAAAAAGTCTCTCAAAGAGTTCATAGTCTAACAGGAGAGAGGACATGCAAACAAATTGGATAAATTGGACATAATCAGCAGAGGAAATTACTGAAGATATGAACAGGTAAAAACCAGTTCCTGCCCTCAAGAAGCTTATAATTGAACTAGGGAGACATGAAAACAAATATTAAAAAGCAAGCCATAAGTAAGATAAATAGGCATAATTAAGTCTGGGAAGGTACGCCAAACAAGGGGGATGATGAAAGACGCGCTGAAAAAGGCGAGATTTTACTGGAGGTAGGACGAAGACTAATGGTAGCCTTTGCCTTCCTTTGGCTGCTTTAGCGCCTCCTCTCTACTACCGCCAGGGGTCGCTGTGCCTGGAGGCGAGCGGGTAAAGGCAGAGGAGGCCTCTCAGGCTGGAGAAGGTGAAGTCATCTTTGACGTCTTCTACGTCAGCGTGGGCCCTAGCGCGATGCATGCCGGGAGCTGTCAGCCGGGCCTCTAGGGCTGTGGGGCCCTTCTTCCAGTCCCTCGGCTGCCCCAGTTGCCAGGAGCTCATAGCCGGCGCAGAGCGGCCCAGCCCCAGCCAGGTAACGTGAACAGACGGGACGCGCCCGTCATCTTCTGTCCGGGGATCATCCCTAGGCGCCGGGACTGGCCTCCCCTCTATCCTCGCGGGGCGGGGGCGGGGCGGCCGGGGGGGGGGTGTCGAGCGGGGTGGGCACCGCGGGAGGGACTTTGAGGCCGCGGGGGACTCCGAGCTTCCGCGAGGGCCATGGACGTCAGCTGGGGGCCGATGTCAGAGTAAGCAGCGACCCGGGCCTGGCGAGCTTTGTGGGAAGACACTGGAGGGGAGACTTTTTCCCGCCTTCCTGATCCTCTGCAGGCACAGTCTAGAGGTCCCGGCCCCAGCCCCTGGAGTGTGGGAGGCGGGCAGAGGAGCAGGCTCCTGGTGCCCCCATTTCCCAATCCCCCCCACCCCCCCGAGCGGAAGGAGGCGAGGTTAGCTCAGGGCAGCTCCCACCTGTGTGGTGTCTAATTAATTCAGTATTTTTGAAATTCTGGTAATTGGTTACCGACCTAGTGACCTCCCCTGAGTCTCATCATTTTATTCAGGTGGATGTGGTTTGCAGCTTCTGGAAATGGGGAAGTTGTTTTTATTTACATTTCTGTGGAGGGTGGTTTGGTGAAGAAAGGTTTTGAGTACCATTTGCCCAGAGGAAAGCAGATTAGCCCCTTGAGAAGCCTGAGCTATCTTTGACAGATTTTAAATTGGAAGCACAAGTGTGGTTTTATTTCCTTACTTTTTCTTGTTCTCCCACCTACGGATATTAAAAGGAGTTATCGGACTGGAATCCACCTTAAAGAAAAACTCCCAAAGGAGGAAACCGGGGCCCTGAGAGTTCTCTAGTAATTAGCCAAAGGACTTATAGTAGAAATGAGACTTTGACCTCAGGTTTTCCCGATTTCCTAATTCAGTGCTCTTTTCATGAAGTCATCCTGGCTTCCCTCTTACGCCACTGCTCTGTATATTCTTGATCTGAAGTAAGTAAAAAAAAAATTAAGGCAGCTTGGCATAAGGGATAAAGATTTGCCCTGGAAGCCAATATAAGCTTCAGTAAGTCTTGCTTCTGACGTCTTTGGCTGTGGGACTCAATTCCTTTAGTTTCCTATAGGTAACTAAATTGCCTCCACCAATACAAATTTAGGAAGTTTCTGTACTGGAGTTCCTTATTCCTATCCCATGTGAGAATTAAAACAATCAAATGTAGGGCTTTTTAGACAAAAGAGAAAGATTAGGGACAAATTATTTTAATTTTGTATTTGGTTTGCTTAGTTTTCTGAAGACTAGTGGAAAAGTTATAAACTTACCTTTGGTCAGAGAAAACTACCACACCGGTGTAGAACATCTGTAGAAACACAACTTTTAATTGTGCTTGTCAAGGGTTGAAAATTATGGATTGGCTAATGAGAAATTCAGTTTTATAGGTCTTTGTCTTTTAAGCCCACCAGTAGCTTAATTTCTTTAATCAAGTAAATGTTGATAAGTAGAAGTATAAATCCAATGAATGTATTTTTTTTTGCGAGAGTATTAAAAGGAACTTGAATTGTGGCAAAAGTCTTTTAAAAAAATATTCCTTCGATTTAGAATCAATACTAGTTCCAAGGCAGAAGAGTAGTAAGGGCTAGGCAATTGGCCTTACTGATTTGTCCTAGATTACATGGCTAGGAAGTGTCTGATGGCCAGATTTGAACCTGTATTCACCTGGCTTTCTATCCATTGAGGTGCCTTAGCTGCCCCAAAACAATCGTTTTTGAGAAATCACCTTTCTAAATTAAGACTATAAGAATAATTGCAAGTTTAACTGTGGAAGAATTAGGAAAATCAAACTTTTAATAACATAGTTAGAAGAGATTTAAAAGGCCATTGAAGTCCAAACTTCATTTGAATAAAAATTCCCTTTATCATTTGTCTAGGTAATCAACCTTTTTTTTTGTAGGTCTCCAATGTGTGAGAACTCCCTATCCCTGGATATAACCTATTCTACTTTGGGATAGTTCCAATTGTTAAGTAGTTGTTTTTTTTAAATTGTAGATGTAAATTTGCCTTTTCCTCTCCAACTTCTAACCATTGTTCCTTAGTTCTTCCTCTGGCCTAGCAGAATTTTTCTAATGCCTTATCAGGATTAACAGTCCTTCAGATACTAGAAGACAGCAGTGATGTTGTTCCCTTCTCCCCACAACCACCTCCATTTTAAACAACCCTGGTTACTTAGATCAGTATAATCTGGAGGCCCTTCATCTGGTTGTCCGTTTCTGGATTTCTCTTGTTTATAATTGCCCTTCCTAAAACATAACACCTAGAACTGAACATAAAACTCCAGATGTAGTCTGACTGGGATAGAGTATAGCCTCTACCTTATTCCTTGACATTGTACAGAAGCAATGCAAGCTAAGATTGCATTAACTTTTTTTTTCCCTGTCATAACACTTGTCACATATTGAGTTGTTAAATCAACAAACGAGTTAGAATTTATCTGACTTTGTGTTAAGCAGTAATATACAAAGAAAAGGAAAACATACTCCTCAAAAAATCCACAGTTTAATGAAAACAGCATGCAAGGAACTATATACAAACAAGATATATAGATGAGATGAGTTCGATATAATCTCCAAAAGAGGACACTAAGGAGAATGGAGAAAAACTTATTGTAAAAGTTTGAAGCTGAACAGAGACTTGAAGCCATTAGGAAGAACATTCCAGATATGGAAAACAGCCAGGTGAAAATGCTTTGAGTTAGAAGATGGAGTGACTTGTACAAGGAACAGTAAAGAGGCCAGTGTCACTGAATTGCACAGTAGGTGAAAGAGAGTAAGGTATAAGAAGCCTGGAAAGGTAGGAAGAGGCCAGGTAGTGAAGGGCTGTAAAGGGCAAAATATTTTTTAGATAAATTGTCTAGTCAAGCATTTCCCATATTCTATTTTGAAGTTGATTTTTTTTAACCTAAGCATCAGTCTTTACATTTATCTCTCTTAAATTTCATCTCAGATTTGACCCAATGTTATAATGCCTGTCAAAATCTTTTTTTATTCAGACACTATTATCGTTCATTAATTGTTCCTTTCAGTTTTAGGTCATCTGCAGATTTGTCAAAAGTTTTCCCATAGTATGCCATCTGTATTTTTATTCAAGGCATTGATAAAAATGTTAAATGGCAGAAGATCAAGCACAGTTTCAAACCATTAGTGACTATTCTTTGAGAACAGTCATTCAACCAGTTAAAAATCCACCAACTCTACTACCACATAAGGCCACATCACTCCAGCTTTTCCATTTAAATGGTATAAAGAGTTTTTGTGGAAAATAATGATAAACTACATTTAGTATAATGAATTCTGTCTGGAACTGTCAAAAAAGGGAAATGAGATTAGTCTTGGAATCATAGATTTAGAGCTATAATGCAGTTTGTAGTGATCTTGTCTAATAGGCACACTATGTTGACAAAGAAATTGAAGCCTACGGAACCTGAATTAGGCAAAAATTACTTGCCCAAGTTCAGACAGATAGAAAGTGACAGAGCTGGAATTTAAAATCATATCCTTTGGCTTTAAAGCTAGCACCTTGCTACTTTATTCAGTGCTCTTAATTAAATTATGTTGGCTTTTTGCAATTATTGTTTTTCCTTCTAGATACACACTAAAGATCACTGAAAAAAAATCTTTACTGAATATGCCCGGAGTCAGCAAACTACAGGCCTGTTTTTGTCCTGCCCATAAAATGTAAAAACCATTCATAGCTCACAGGCCTTTTTTTTTTTTTGACCAAGCAAAAAGTTCTACACCTTTGATCCTCCCTTCTCCACTGGAGGTGTCTTCTCATACCTTTTCTTTGAGACCAAAACAGTCTTTTTTTTTAAACACTTACCTTCCACCTTAGAATCAATACTATGTATTGGTTCTAAGGCAAAAGAGTGGTAAGGGCTAGACAATGGAAGTTAAGTGACTTATCCAGGGTCACACAGCTAGGAAGTGTCTGAGGCCAGGTTTGAATTTAGGACCTCCCATCTCTAGGCCTGATTCTCAATCCACTGAGCTACCCAGCTGCCTCCAGTCATCTTTTCTTTTTGTTTTTATTATGCTGTGTATAAATGGATATTTTGAACCTTAGACTTCATTCCCCAGAAGTCCTTGGTATTTCCCAGAATTCCCTATAATCTCTCCCACATCTCCACATTGGTGAGATCACATTATTGGTATTTATCTGGCAGTAACTCCTCCCTCTATCTCTCTCTCTTCTTGCATGATGTAGCAGTAAGGCAGGGAAAATTTGAAAATGGCTAATCAGCTATGGGCACATGGTTTTTATTTTGTATCTTCTTTATTCCTTGATTTCTAATGATCCTTAATAAACATCATAAAATATAATATTTTTATTATTAGAGATATAATTTAATTTTTACAGCTACAAGGCCAAAAATATTAAATGCTTCATATGTCTGACACAATTGAGAATTGGAATTAAGTGAATAAAATCCTCTTAGCAAAGGTATCACAAAACCTGGGTAGACACTTTATTTGATAGAAGAGTAGAACGCCTGGTAGTCCTCACCTTGCTAGTTGTAGATAAAACAGTGGAAGCTATGAGGACACACTGAGAAAACAAAAGCCCCAAATTCTAGACCTGGGTAATGTAAAGACAAATATTCTTATGCACCCCAGTGTGATATTTATAGTACATCACTTTATAATATGTACATATACAACAATACAGTAAAATCTTAAGTTCCTAAATGCCAGGAATCCTTAGGAATGTTTCCCCCCCCCCCCCAAAATATAAGTTACAACAAATTCATTCAATAAATGTTTATTATTGATGCACTTACTATTGACACACAAGCCAAGATGAAACAATCCCTGCCCTCAAAGAGCTTATTACCTTCTGGGGAGATAAACAGGTACAAACATAAGTAAATCTAAGTAATTTCACTGAGAAGGAGGCTCTCAAGTAGGCCTCATAGAATTCAGGCTTCCTAATTGGGGGAACTTGATGTTTGAAGAAAGACAATGATTCAAAGAGGTGGAGCTAAAGAGGAAAATTATTTTAGCAACTATTTAAAAGCCAGTTTGAAGAGGGAAGAATCTTAAAGCCGAGGGGAACAATTAGGAAGCTGTTATAGTAGTCTAGGCAAGAGGCAACAAGGGTCTCAACTAGTATGGTGGTGACTGTGTGAATGGAGAGAAAAGGATGAATAACATTTAGAAACTGATTGAATGTAGGGAGGAAGGTAGAGGAGAGTTAAGATGTCTGAGTTTGTAAATCTAGGGGACAAGAAGAATTTTTACCTTCAACAGAAGTAGTTTCTGGATAAATGAGACTTGATAGAATGTATTCTTCTGAGAATTAGTATAATAAATACTTCTCTGTCATCCTAAATTACTGTATTATGTTGTAAATTTAGTCAGTCAACAAATATTTAAGTGCTTATGTACTAGGCACCATGGTAAATACAATTATAGATATTAATGGCTTGGGGATATATGATTAAATAATAACTTCTTGTAGTACATAATAAATAAATATGATTATTATCACTACTACTTCTTATATTTATATAGTGATGGGCCAGCTAGGTAGTCAGTGGATTGAGAACCAGGCCTAGAGAATGGAGGTCCTGGGTTCAAATCTAGTCTCAGATACTTCCTAGCTGTTTGACCCTATGCAAATCAATTAACCCCAGTTGTCTAGCCTTTACCACCCTTCTGCCTTGGAATCACTACTCAGTATCAATTCTAAGACAGAAGGGTTCCCAACATTTATATAGTACTTAGTATGTGCCAGACACTGTGCTAAGTGCTTTATAAGCATTATCTTATTTGATACTCATAACAGTCCTGAGAAGTAGGTACTGTTATTTTATCCATTTTATAGATGAGATAACTGAGGCAAATAGTTTAAGTGACTTACACAGGGTCACACAGCTAGGAAGACTTTTAGACTAGATTTGAACCCAGATCATCTTTAAATGAAATGTATCAAGAACTTTCAAAATCGATGAACTACAATGGTTGGTATTGTAGTTTTATGTAAACATAAAAATACAATGACCCCTTTGAAGACTGGCACCTGGGCACACTCTTATGGTTTAATTTTTTTGCCCGATTTCCTTACTGTCAATATCACTTGATTGCTACTACAGTTGCTATAGTCATTTAAGTCCACTCTACCAGCAACATATGCCCCTGACAACCATTGCTACTTGAGTTTTTTTTCTTCTTTTCAGTCTATTGTTCTTTCTCCAGTACTTCTTGTATTTCAAAAGGGGATCTTTTATAGATAGAGTCCAAACAGTAATATCTTTATGTGGTTAGCTGTCAAATCTGTGTTTGGGGCATAAACTTCTTTAGTTCCTCCTATGTTCTATATTCTTGTTTCTGAATGTCCTGAGAGATCCTTTTTTGAAACACAAAACTTAGAGCTAAAAGAGATCTGAGCTTCTTTTTTAAAAAATTCTCTTTCCCTTCAATAGAATTTTTAAAACAAAGTCATCAAAATAAGTAAGCATAATCTAGCAAAACAAATTCCCACATTAACCATACTGAAAAATGCAGGTGAATGGCCCTCAAATACTTTTCAAAAGGTGTTGATGGGGAGATACTTGTAGTATAGCAATGATTCCAGAAGCCTCAGGTGTCTGGCTAGTTGGTCTCCAGGTAGCTGATGTTTTACTGAATAATAATGTCCATAATGATATCCATAACAACCCTTAGGTTAAATTTTATGTTCAGTATCATCTGTTAGAGAGGCAGTGTGGTATAATTATAGAGCAGTTCTCTGAACCAGGAGGACTTGGATTTGATCAAGTTCTATCTCTAATATGCTGACTGTGATCCTAGGCAAGTCTCTCAGAAGCCCTAAGCAAGTCTTAAAACCTTGAAGTTGTAGATTAGTTGGTTATCTTAATTGGTAGAGAGAATTTCATCACCTAGATTTCTATACTCCAGTGTAATTCTAGGTCTGGATCAAAATATTTGTATGTACACACACACTCCAAGAAGCCAGAGATATGTGGAATATGTTTTAGGGGAGATTTCCATAATATTGATTAAAATTCTTTAAGATCAACTTTACATTATCTATGAAATATGTGGAATGCCTCCCTTTTTTTGAGATTTAAGAACAGCTTTTACTGTAATTTTTTTTACTCTATATATGTGTGTGTGCACGTGCATGTGTATGTATCAGAGTGTTTCCAAAGTCTTAGGGCATTTTAAACTTTAATAACTTTAGAAGTGTAAAATGCTATAAAATTTTTTAATTGAAATTTTACTTACGTTTCTTTTATGCTTATTTAGTTTTGTGAATTTTAAATAATAAACTTTTAATTTTTAGCAAGACAGAGCACCCTGTTATGTGTAGTCCATGTGCTACATTTTCTGAAATACACTTTCTCAGACAGAAACAGTAGAGGAAGACCTTTTACTTGGCCACTTCAGTCACTTGATCTTTATCTCCATTAAATTTTTCTTCAGGGTCACATTAAAATTGTTGGATATGCACCAAAACCACATTCTTTGCATTATCTTAGGGACCTAAGATTACAATTGCAATCACTGCAATCTTTTCAATTACTGAGCAGTAGCTGATGAAAGTTTTTACAAAGTTCAAAATTTTATTAGAATGATCTATATGTGTACAATGGTAATAACATTAATATTTTTTTTTAATAAATCCTTACCTTCCATTAGTTCCAAGGCAGAAGAGCTGTAAGGGCTAGGCAATGGGGGTTAAGTGACTTGCCCAGGGTCACATAGCTGGTAAGTGTCTGAGGCTAGATTTGAACCTAGGACCTCCTGTCTCTCAATCCACTGAACTACCCAGCTGCCTCCAATGTTAAAAAATTTTTAAAAAACCTTTCAAAATTAGTTTTCTATGCATGTAGCATTTATACTTAAGCTAAAAGTTTGAATCTGCACTATAAATTTTGGGACACCCTGTGTATCTTTGCCTGGATCTACCATGGATCTACATGGTTTCTCTATAATATTGTTAATAAGTCAGTAACATCCCACCTTAATTGTGAAGTTCTAACTTAATGTTGTTCTTCTGAAATAAACTCCTCTCTATAATTGTTTTACCCCATTTTTTTCCCTAAGAATTATTTAACTGAATGGAATTTATCCATTAATAAAGAGCAATTTCAGTATTTACATAGAATCAGTTCTTAATTTCCTTCAGTAATGATATAAATGTGATGTGATGTAATATGAATGATCTAAAAATAGTTTATTTTATTATATATTCTCATTTATTGTCATACCCGTTACTTTGTTCTATTAGTGTTGGTTAGTGGATGAAGACATGAAAAATAGTAGGTAAAAAGAACTAATGATTTGGTTTTTATGGGGAAGAAGTAGCAGGACAGGTGGCAAAGTCCAGGCTAGACAAATAATTGACTAGATAGTCTGAGACACTTTTACATATGCTACTTTAAGTTTCCTGAAATACAAAATATTCTAGTTGAAGAGGAGACAAAAACAATGTATTTCCTGATTTAAATATAGTTTTGTGCTATTTAGGAGGTGGTGAATATGTGTAGCTATTCCCATATTCATATAAACTACTGGTAATTACTCATGTCTTCAGCTATCAATATGAAGGAAGATACTAGTACTGAGTCATAAACCCAACTTTCTGTAATGTCAGGAGTTTTATTGAAAGGTTTCTTTTAATCTATTTATTACTTATGGCTCTAGATTAGTTTTGTGTGGTTTTGATTTACAAATTGCATTAAATTTTAAAGAAAGCATTCATTTGGAAGAATATTTTTTTTTAATTTAAATTTTATTTTGCCAATTTAGAACATTATTCTTTGGTTACAAGAATCATATTCTTTCCCTCCCTCCCCGCCACCCACCCTTCCTGTAGCCAACATGCAATTCCACTGGGTATTACATGTGTCCTTGATCAGAACCTACTTCCATGTTGTTGTTTGCACTAGGATGATCATTTAGAGTCTACATCCCCAATCATATCCCCCTCCAACCATGTAATCAAGCAGTTGTTTTTCTTTGGTGTTTCTACTCCCACATTTTTTTCTCTGAATGTGGATAAGTGTTCTTTCTCGTAGATCCCTCAGAGTTGTTCAGGATCAGTGCATTGCCACTAATGGAGAAGTCCATTACATTCAATTGTACCACAGTGTTATCAGTCTCTGTGTATAATGTTCTCCTGGTTCTGCTCCTTTCACTCTGCATCAATTCCTGGAGGTTGTTCCAGTTCACATGGAATTCCTCCAGTTCATTATTCCTTTGAGCACAATAGTATTTCATCACCAACATATACCACAATTTGTTCAGCCATTCCCCAATTGAAGGACATCCCCTCGTTTTCCAATTTTTGGCCACCACAAAGAGCGCATCTATGAATACTCTTGTACAAGTCTTTTTCCTTATTATCTCTTTGGGGTACAAACCCAGCAGTGCTATGGCTGGATCAAAGGGCAGACAGTCTTTTAGCACCCTTTGGGCATAGTTAGAAGAACATTTTTTTAGTAAATTTATAGTAAAAATGAATTGATATATCTCAGCCTATCCTCTAGGTTCTCAGGGTCATAAGAGCTTAGAATTAGAACTGGAAGATACCTTTTAGACTATCTAGTCCAACTTTCTCATTTGACAGATGAGGATACTGACCCAGAGAAGTTAAGTGACTAGCTCACAGTTACAATATATGGCTCAGTTGGAATCTGACCCAAGATGTTCTGGAGTCAAACACAGTGTCTTCCATACCAGATCCCTATGCATTATTTAATCTAAAAAGGCAACCTGGCTATTGAGCTTAGATATGATTTTCTCATTAAGGGAAACATTAACAAGGGATTTATCACCTAGACTCCATTGGTTTTATATTCAAATGAAAAGCAGATAATATTTAAATAAAGTTGTATACATTCTGATTTTTTTGTTTTTGCTATCCTTTTCTTATAGATATGTATGAGAAGGAAGAGAGGAAGTAATGCCAGTGAGCAACAGATTCTAGTTAATGAAAATGTGGGAAATTGTGTAAGAGTTTTAAATCCATCCCTACCTAAGTTTTAGTATAGTGGTGGAAAAAGGATAGATAAATATGAAAAGTTATTTATATGAACTTTATTCAATAAATTTATATACATTTAAAACATAGAAAAGCTTATTAGCTTCTAAACTAAGTAGGTATGTGCTAAGAGGTAGGATAATGCAATTATCCAAATCTAATGGAATTAATAAGCAAATATTTCATGAAAGAGATGTACTTTTTTCAACATTATTTAAAAACAAAAAACCTCAGATTCATTCAAAGAAGTAGGGATCCAATTAAGGAAGTAAGTAGTATGTGTGAAGACATAGGAGCACGAATGAGCAAATAACATACAATTGAGAATGAATAGTTTTTATTAAGCTGGAGCTAAGGGTAATAAGAAATATGTAATAAGACTGGGGCAAGAAAGTTTTTAGTGAAGGGAGGTTAAATCAATGCTGAGGAGTTTCAATATAATATTATAGTTAGAGCCACTGTAGGCTTCTGAACTGAGGAACTTCATGTTCAGAATACTTGGGGAAAGCTAGGTGGCTTAGTAGATTGAGAGCCAGACCTAGAGATGGGAGATCCTGGGTTCAGATGTGACCTCAGGCACTTCCTAGCTGTGTAACCCAGGGCAAGTCACTTAACCTCCATTTCCTAGCCTTTACTAGTCTTTTGCCTTGGAATAGATGCTTAATATTGATTCTGAGACAGAAGATAAGGATTTAAAAAAATACTTAAGAAAATTATGTTAAATTAGAACAAGAAGAAATTGGGTTAGAATAGGAATATCATTTAAAAGTTTATACATTCAGACCTAAGACAGAAATGGTTAAATAAGGGTTAATCTCAGATACAGCCTGAAGAAAATATTTCATGATGTCAGATAAAACCAATGCAGTTAAAATGAGAAGAGAAACAGGTTATTGAGGGGGACATTTTTTGCAATAGTTTTTATAAAGGTCTTATGTCTAAGATAAGGGACTGTTTTATAAGACTAAGAACCATTTATTTCCCCCCAAATAGTTAAAGGATAGGAACAGGAAGTTTTCAAATTACTAAGTCCAAGCTAGTAGCAATCAAGTGACAGTATTAACTAATGTTTATGTAACGCTTATTATGTGCCAGACACTGTGATAATAAGCACTTCATAATGATTATCTCATTTGTTCCTCACCTCAATCTAGGAAGGTAGGTGCAATACTTCTCCAAATTTTTTAGATGGGGAAACTGAAGCAAATATGAGTTGTGACTTTCCTAGGGTCATGCTGCTAGGAAGTTTGCAAAAGTGTTCCAAATCACTAATGATAAAAGAATTGCATGTTAAAGCAACTATGAAGGTCCACATCATTTCTGCCTAAGATTGATAAAGGTAACAAAAAAAAAGAATATGAGAGACTGCAGAAAAAACAGCCATACTAATACACTGTTGGTGGAGCTGTGAATTGATAGTTAACAATATAAAGCCATTTGAAATTATGTTTTAAAAGTTACTAACCTGTGCGTACATTTTGCCATTCCATTATTATGCAGGTACCTGAACAGAGATCAAAAAAAAGCGAAAAAGGACTCATATGTAAACAACTGGCAACTAAAGAGATGCCCTCCTATTGGACAATGGATAAACAATTATGGTATATTATGATAAATATCTGATATGGTATAGGAATGTTATTTTTTCATAAGAAATTACAGAATAGACAGTTTTGGAGGAATTAGAGAAGACCTTTATGAACTAATACAGGGCAAAGTGAATAGGGCTAAGAGAATAATTTATACAATAGCATTATAAAAAGAAACACATTTAATTAAAAGACTTTAGAACTGTAATCATTGCAGTGACAAACCATGATGCCAAAGGACCAAAGATGAAGTGAAGTATGCTACTCATTTCTTTTCAAATAAGTGAGTGACTTAAAATATTTTTTGACTATGCATATTAAGGATTTTTATTTTTATTATTTAGTGGGGAATATATGCTTGTTCATTGAAATAAAGTTTTTGGTGCATAATGCACATGATAGGAATAGAGAACAACTCTAGAATGGCAAGGTTGGTTGATTAACAGAGTAATGATATATAGTTAATTATTATGGGGAAATGAGGAATTGACAGATTCAGGAAGAAAATGAAATTTGTTAAGTTTGAATTTTAAGTGATTTCAAAATATAAATATCCCAATGAAAGCAAAGAATTAAAGAAGGAGTGGCTAGAAAAGGAAAAGGAAAGAGTTGGGAAGACCTGGGTTCAAATTTGGCCTCAGAACACATCCTAGCTATTTGACCCTGGTCATGTCACTTAACCCCATTTACCTAGCCCATGCCCTTCTGTCTTAAAGTTATTACTAAGACAAAATTAAGGATTCTATTATTTATTGACCAGAAAACTTTTATTTAACTAATTTAGAATGTTTTTCTCTGGTTACAAGATTCATGTTCCCCCCCGCCAATCCCACAGACCTCCTCCTGTAGCTGACACACAATTCTACTGGGTTTTACATGTGTCAGTGATCAAGACCTATTTCTGTATTCTTGATATTTATACTAAGGTGATCGTTTAGAATCTATATCTCCAATCAAAAATAAGGATTTTAAAAAGAAGGAAAGAAAGGGTAGGAATGGAGAGAAAAGAGCAACAATAAAAATGTTGCCACTCATTCTACATTTTTGGTCATTTAGTATTTATTGGGCCTTTGGTTCAACACACTGGTTTTAGGAACATTTTTAGTGGGAGGATCAGGATAAATGTATATGTGAAAGCAGCAAAAATCTTATGTTCCATCTCTTATGTCTATATAACAACACAGGTAGAATGTTGAAATGAAAAGCATTGGTCTATGTTTCTAAGATAAATTTGGAGGCATTAAAGGAACATTACAGTTTTCTGAAGGCAAAATATGTAAAAGATAACATAGATAGAAGTACTTTGACATATTTCCAAGTTCAAAATTATATGTGTGTGTATATATATATATATACACACAATATTTTGTCAAAGATGAGCATCATATGTAAAAAAAAACTCATTTAAAAACATGGAAAGACATTCAATAATAGGTCTAGAATATAGTTATTCTCCTTGTGTTTGATCTGGCCCTCTTTCACAGTATATATTTTTAAAATCTTCAAAATCACCTTTCATTTTTTGGATCTATATAATGTCCAGCTATGTTTTGCTCTACTGAGCTGATATTATGTATTGGAGACCTAAGAAGTGACATCATTATATTATATTATTATAATTATATATATATATAATTATAATATAATATTATTATAATAATATTATATTATTATTACTCTGTAGATTCTTTAAGGTCATTTCCTACTTGATTTTGATATCTAACACCAATGGGATATTGCATTCTTCCTGAAATTGCTCCCACTTTGAGGCCTCTTCTTCTACCTATGTCCAGTACATGCCCTTGGTTTCTAGGAAGTTTCTAGGCCATTTCCCCAATTATGTTTTCAGGGAATAAAAACTAGTTTTTGATATTAGCATATATCAAACTTAATGAAAAAATAAATCTGCCCCTGAAAAACAAGGTTCCATTATCAATAGTATGCAATTTCAGTTGATTAATTCTGGATTATTTTACATGACTGTTTCCTCTAGTATAGATAATTGAATTCAGTTTAGAAAATTCATATTAAGTTCTTAATATATTTAGTGCACTGTACTAAGTGCTGGGGATACAAACAGATTTTGCTTTCAATTCAGCAAGCATTTATTAAGCATTTACTATGTGCTAGTCATGCTGCTAGCCATCAGATAGATATACAGAGGCAAAAATTAAATCCTTACTATCCTCAAGGAGTTTAATACTCTTGGAAGTATACAAGGGAGGCCACAAAACATGTATGTAGTAAATACAAAGCAATTTTTTTCGAATAGCCACTAACAACTGGGAAAATCAAGGAAAGACTTATTGTAGGAATTGGTGCCTGAAGCTGTACTTTAAAGGAAGCTAGAGATTCCAACCCTTAGATGTGGAGGAAGGGATGGATCCCCCATCTAGATATGGGAAATCACCTATGCAAAGGCAAGAGATGAAATGCTGTATCCAGTATAATAGTAGCAGGCTTACTTGACCTCAACAGACTATGCGTAAAGAGGAATAATATGAAATAAAGGTTCTGGTTCTGCTCATTTTGCTCTGCATTATTTCATATAAATCTTTCCAGGATTTTCTGAAGTCAGCTACTCAGCAATAATATTCTGTCACATTCATATACCACAATTTGCCCAGCCATTCCCTTGTTGGTGGAAATCCTCCTCAATTTGCAATTCCTTGCCACCACAGTATTCTATGCAAATCTTTGACTGTAGTTAAAATGCTGACAGGCACTGATAACAATGGTGAAGAAATACTTTAGTTAGTGTAGCTTAACAAGATTTTTGGGAGAGGGAAAGGAGATGCTAGAAAATGGGACTAATTTTTGCTGCAAGGTCCTGGAGAAGGGAGGAGAGGAAGGAATTTTTAAAATATTGACTACACTGGAATGCTATTTTGTCAAAACCTCACAGTATCTAAAGGTATGCCATCATGAATTCAGCAGAAAGTGTCACACTTAATGGCATTTCTTACCTGTCTAATCAGAATTTGTTCTCCATATTTAGGCAGCTATATTTATGTGTACAAATAACAGTAAACTGTGGCCTAAATGTATCCATTTGCAGATTCTAACTTTGGCAGGTAGTTCTTCTAGGACTCTTTTGAGGGTTTTAAGTATTTAAATACTTAGCACAGGCTGTGTATTAGTTAATTGATCTAATTAGTTAGAATCTGTATTAGTTAAAATATCTAATGCTTCTATGCTAGTGGTGAGTCAAACTAATTCTGTTTCCTGTCAATGTGAAGACTTCCGGGAATGGCAGGATAGTACCTCCTATTAGTTATTAAAAACTATTTTATTTGTTTGATATTTATATTTTTAAGCAACTTAATACATTTTCTAGTTATTAAAAATGACTAGTTGACCTGTTATTTCTTGGCTGGGCTTTCAGCTCCCAGCAGACAATGGATTAAAGTTATTCTTAAACATTTTCATCACTAGCTGGTAAAAAGTACTATATACATTTTTCCTCAATGGTAATAATCAAACTTCTTTTTCCATTAATCCAGCAGATATTTTTAATGGATACATACTTGGCACATAACATTGAGCCTACCAATTTTCTTTCACAATTGGCAGCTTTCAGCCTCAGTTTGCCACTGGTGAGAATACATTGTAGTGTTATTGAACATCAGACTTACTTTTGCATATGGCAAATGATGACAATGTCCCTTCTGGTCTCTCTCCCTTTCTTTAATGCTACTGTCAAAACAGCCCAGATTTCTTTGAAGCCAAATCCTCACTTTTTTTTTAAACCCCCATTAGAAAAGCTATACCTGAAATGTTGACTTTGCTTGGCATTTCTTAAGATCTAGTCTGAGATTTCCCTCTTTTGAAGTGTGAACATTTAAATCTGTACTCATTTTCTTTTTTATGCTTATTACTTGGTGCTTAATTTGCCAGCAAAAGGGTGACTTCATTTTGTTTTCACTGCTGTGGTATAGCAAAAGACAGGGACACTATAAACATGTTTTAATAATATAGTTCCAAAATATATGAGGTATATATATATATATATATACCTTAAAAGAATTGACATCAAAATTGGCATGTTGGTTACAAATCTTGCTAAAGATGCTTGTTAATATCTCACTGGGAAGGAAGAAAGACTCGAAGTGGTATTTTTATTTGCTTTTTTCCAGCTGGAAAGTAGCAAATCAAAATATATTTTTCATTTTGTTTTACATTGTAAAGTTTACTAGGTACATTATATAAGTGGTTATTTATATTCCCTGGGAAATAACTTTTTTCACTTCAGGCTGAAAAAAATCCATTTGGAAAGGATAAATTATTAGTTGATGTCAAGCATGTTAATATTTCAGACAATCAGGAATAAGGCTATTTTTACATTATAAGATAGTTCACCTAAAAATAAGGTATATATATAGAACTAACATTTTATATATTAGACAAAAAGTACAAAGAGAATGCATTTCCATAGCAAAGAGTGGTGTTTTCATATAAAAATGATAATTTGTATAGGCAATAGTGAAACCATTAAAGAAACATGGCTGGACCTCTCATCCCAAAGATGCAACTTTTTTTATATGCAAAAACATTTTCATTGCAGTCTTGCTGAATCTGTATTTTGTATAAAAATGTTGATCTTACATTATAATTAAAATTGCTTTGTAAATTTCTTTAGTCTTCTCTAACTTTCTAGTCAAGTATTTTTACATTGATTCTTTTTATCTCCTTAGTCCATATATATGTATATAATGAGTTTTAACGCAAATATCAATGTAGGAAACACTATTTCTCTTTAATTTTTCCTGAATAGATAGTTTCATTTCAGTTTCATCTTCCTCATGTGCAAAGTTTTTTATATATTATCTTTCAAAATGCTTTTTGGCATATATAAATCTTATTCCAGCCTTATTAAGAGGGGGAAAGCAATAATATACTTTTTTTAAACCCTTACCTTCCGTCTTGGAATTAATACTGTGTATTGGTTCCAAGGCAGAAGAGTAGTAAGGGCTAGGCAATGGGGTTCAAGTGACTTGCCCAGGGTCCCACAGCTGGGAAGTGTCTGAGGTCAGATTTGAACCTGGGACCTCCCTGTCTCTAGGTCTGGCTCTCAATCCACCGAGCTACCCAACTGCCCCCATATTTCACAAATCTTATGTCTTATTTATTCTAGAATTTGACATAAGCGACTATTGTTGTATCCATTTTCAAAGTACAAAGTTTTCATTGTTTCAGAATATAAATCAGTCTTTTGTGTCACATTGTACTTTTGTCGATGGATTTTTTTAATGACTGAACCTAAATAATTGGCTATATAGAAAACCACAGGCTAGCTAAAATACTAGCTATTTTATATTATTGAAAATAATTGTCTTTACTGAATTCCAACATTTTTATTCCTTCAAAAGAGTTACCCTCAAGGTGGCTTATTTTGAAAGCTTTAAGGGGAGGGAATCTTACATTTAAATACAAAAGAACATAACTCAAGTGTTGTGTCACTTGGAGAAAAAAACAACGTAATTTCATGTTATTTATAGTTTAAATAAAAATGTATAGTTTTAATATATAACTAATAAACCAAAAACTAATGACTTAACTTACCTGCTTAGTGACTTCTTTGTTCATCTGTTAGTCTGTTTCTTTTGTTGGTCTTGATATTATTTAACTTGTGGGGTGCTATGAATTAAGATAAGTGAGGGGGAGGGGGAATTCTTTAACCTGCCTATTAGTGACTTTTTTGTTGCTGAATTTCATTGGCTAAATCTTCAACTGAAGGTTGGTATTTTGTACACTTTAAGCCCAAGAAAGTGCTACTAACTGCATCTGTCAGTCTGTTTCTTTTGTTGGTTTTGATATTTAACGTTGAGAATAAGGTCTCACAAAAGTACATAGAGGGGAAAATAGTGAATAAAACCATTGCTATATTTTTCAGGGTGTTAAAGTAGTTGGTTAATCAGTTCCACACACTCCTCCATTGCACATGGACTGGAGCCCTGCCCCTCCCCAGGCAGCTGGTCCAGGGATGCTGCAAGAGCAGTGGCTGCCCCTGCTGCTTGGCCCTGAGCAGTCTTTCCCCCCTGGCCGGGCATGGCCATGGCACTGAGACCTAATGCCGCTGCGTGTCATCGAAAATGGCTACTTGTGCCAGTGCTGACACATGTGTCATAGGTACACCATCACAGTTCTACAGGGAAACAGGAGGAGAATGAGATAGAGGAAATAAGATGATGATAGATCCCTTTGGGAAGAACTCTCTCTACCAATGGAGATTATCACCAACCTTCTGCTGGCCTGGCCCTGCCCTGCCCCTCCCCAGCCAGCTGGCCCTGCCTTGCTGGGAGAGCAGCAGCTGCAGACAGCCTGCCTGCCCTCAGGCTCCTTCCATGCAAGCTCCTCCTTCCTGTGGAAGCCACTGGGGCCCCAGCTGCCTGGCACAGGCTGCTCCCACTAGCCCCTAGGCCCCAAGGCACCCTGAGCCTGCATGCTGCTGTGTGTCATTGAAAATAGCTACGCATGTATAGTTTTGCCATCATGGGCCTATAAGCTTCTTCATAGGGCCAGAGTGCTGCTCAGACTCCCAGACAGATTTTCAAACAGGACAAGGGTTTATTTAAACATAATAAAATGGAGGGGAGGATTAAAGGTTTAGGATTCCCTAGAAATAAGAATTCTAGCTAAATCCCTACCTCTACATCCCCTCATGGGGATTTCTTGTCTTCAAGCTCCTACTTTAAAATTCCCAGCTATCTGACTATGTGATGCTATTAATCTTCCCAGATAACTTCTGGTAAGATATAAAGTCCTTCAGAGTAGTTTTGGGGTGAACCCTTTATGTTAGGGTTCAACCCCATCAGGGTTGGGCCTACCATGGCTTCAGGCCTTCCCACAACAGACTTGCCAGCATGGATCTTCAAAGCAGCAGGGGACACTCTCAGTAAGCAGGAATCACTTTTGGATCTCAAGGGATGATAGATTTATCCAAACAGGAACACCAGAGTTGTTCAGGGATAGGAAACCAAACACCCCTCCTCAGCTCACAGAGGTAGTGAATGGGAGGAAGTATCCACTCTAAACTGACACAGCAACAGGAAGTCAAAGAGACCCCCAGTCACTCCTAATGTCCAATTTTACCTGTGCCCCTTGTTCCAAAATTCAATCTCTGCAATTCCAGAGCAAGTGGTCAGGTCAACCACACTTCTCTCTCTGCAAAATTCTGTTTCCTGTTTGTACCCATTTCTCTCCTTTCCTCATTAGAAGGTTAGTAAGATTCTCTCTGAACCTAATACTGTGTTGGAGTCTTTTTCCTTCTTTCTTCACCCCTTTTCTTTCTTCTCTTTCTTAAATTTCATGTTTTGTGCTCACAGCATCTCTGTAGTTTAGAACCCTTCTCTGATCCTTCATGTTACATAGGCTATAACAAGTTCCAAAGCAGAAGAGTGGTGAGGGTTAGGTAATTGAAATTAAGTGACTTGTCCAAGGTCACATAGTGAGGAAATGTCTGAGGTCAGATGTGATCCCAGATTCTTCTGATTCTAGATCTGGTTTTCTTTCTGCTGCCCCTCAATTAGGAACTAATAGAGGAGAAATGGTAAAGGCCTGAACTAAAGTGGTCGGCATTGTGAATGAATCAATGGCATGAATGTGAAAGATATATAGGTAGAATATGAAATTCTTGGCAATGAAATTGGATAGACCTGTGTTTACGTATACATGTTGGGAATGAGTTGGTATTGTCAACCTCAAGTTGCAGAGAGGTCCAGCAGCATGAAGAATGAGAAAAAGATTTTGTAGTTAAGAAATTATTCATAATCTTGAAGAGAGGTTTCGGTTCAGTAGTGAGGTTCGAAGACATTCCTGGGGATCAAGAAGTGAGTGGGAGATGAGGAAATTAAGATGAGCATCGATGATCTTTTCTAATAGAATGGCTTGAGTGTCTGGGTTAAGTGAAAGTTTTCATTTGTTTTATTTTTTAAGGCTAGAAAAGAACTGAGTATATCTGTAGGTGGCAGAGAAAAAAAAGCCAGTGTATACTGGGAGATTGTGAAAGAAAAGAGGGAGTGCTAGAGTGCTACTAGAAGAATCCATGAAAAGATTGCATCCAGAGGTCAAGTGGAATGGTTAATCTTGACTAGGAGAATGCTTATCTTTTTAACAGCTACTGAAACAAAGGAAGAGAGAAATGAAGGTATGATTGAGGGGTTTTGACTAGGATTCCACAGCAGTAGCTTTGTAAGAGAGTTGGAAAAGCAGAAGTCTTAAGCATGAAAATTTGTCTTTGAGACCCAGCCCTAATACTTAACAGTTAGATGGCTGTGAAGAAGTCATTTAAACTTTCTGAGCTTCAATGTCTTTATCTGTAAGATGAAGATAATTAATAGTGTTATGAATAAAACACTTCTTAAACAGTAAAGCAGTGTTGAATTCATAAGATCATAGATTCTGATCTGGGAAGGATCCCAAAAAACATTAATAACAATAACAATTGAGCTGTGGCTACTAGGTTAAGTAGCTTGGGGTACTGAATTCCAGCTCTCAGATGATGACTAATGCTAAGTGGCCTATAAGTAGTTTTCACTAATTTGAAAATATTTAGCAAGCTTTATTAAGCTTTTACATATAAGATAGTGCTAAGTGCTATATGTACTGTATAATACATAAATCACTAACACATTTTCCTACACTGAAGGAACTTATCTATAGGGCAAATAAGACATAGCCAAATAATTACAATAGAATAAAAACATATAAAAAATACAAGTCAGGGCTATAAAGAAACAACTCTGTTACTAAAACTGTAAATTTATGATTTATATTTAGGTGTTCAAGTGAGATTTAAAAATTATTGTTTTGGGAATAGTTGGTGACTCAGTGGATTGAAAGCCAGGTCCTGCTTGGGTTCAAATATGACCTCAGACACAGCTATGTAAGGAATTAAATTTAGGGGTTTGGCTAAATATGTGAGAATTCTAAAATAATATGGTGGCCACCAATTTAAAATATTATAGTTCAAGTCAAAATGACTTTTAATAGCTTTTATTTACAAAGAAGTGAAAAGAGTGAAAGTAGGAAAAAAATACAAAAAGAGGGTAGAGAAGATGTCTAACCCATCACACTAAATATTGCACCAATGCTTAGCTCAACCAAGTAGGGCTTGTTAATCCTTTACCAGAAGACCCAGTGTTCCACCCACATGGCCTTCTCCAAGAGGGGAAGGCCTCTCTGGAACTAATCTCTCCAGAAGCCAGGAAAGGAAGACCAGCTACTCACTCACCCAAGAAACAGTCAAAGAGCCAAGGTCCCAAGTCCCAAGTCACCTCCAAGAGGCAGGTCACCATCTGAAGCTCCAAGCCCAAAATTCAAGCCAGAATATCAAGCTCAAGGAGGTCAGGGCTTTTTATAGTTGTTTCCTGTCCCTTCCACTCTTCATAGGGGCCAGTCACAGCTTCCAAACTGCCTAGCACCACCCAGTGGGGCAGTGTCTGTGAGATCCACCTCTCATCCTCTGAAGGTGTCAACTCTTATCAAAGGATTCACAAATTTCTGACTGATTGGGTTAAAAGGGTGGGGCTCTCCAAGTAAGTGACTTGTGAATTCTCTTACTTGATAACAGAGTGTTAAATAGGGGTTTCTTAGATTGATTAACTCAAAATAGACAAAGAGAATAAAGAATTCCCTTTCACAGCTGTGTGACCCTGGGCAAGTCACTTAACCTCCATTGCTTCACCCTTACCACTCTTCTGGTTTGGAATCAAAACACAGTATTGATTCCAAGTCTGGGTTTTGTTTTTTTTTTAATTATTGTTTTATAACCTAAAGGCATAACAATATGAAAAATGTTTCATCACTGTCATACCTCAGTATATACCAAACTGTTCATGAGAAAACAATGTATTATACAGAGTATGTATTTAATGTTAAATAAATGAGAGAAATGTAATTATATAGGACAGGAATGGCAGGCTTTCCCCATTGGCATCTAGTTTCTTGTATATAACATTGTTTGCTGCTGCTAACTACTCTCATTTATATAGCCCTCTCCTCACAACTTGTGAGATAAGAACAGTATTGCTGTCACTATATAAATTGTTCTCCTGATTCTGCTCATTTCACTTTGTATCAGCTCATAGTTTTCCCCAATTTTTCTGAAGCCAACCCTTTATCTTATTTTACCAAATCTTGTATTATTCTATCACATTCATATACCACATAACTAATTCAGCCATTCCCCAATTGATGAACACACCCACTCATTTTCCAATTCCTTTTCATTGCAGAAAGAGATACTTCTAAGTATTTTTGTTCATATGAGTCCTTTTTCTTTTTCTTGATCCCTCTGTTTTCCTCATTATCTTACTAGAAAAATCATCTTCATATTTCCAAAATATTGTCTTAACCTTTGTCATTATTCTCTTCCATGAAGTCTCAAATAGTATAGCAATCAAAAGAGGTTATCAGAAGCTGTTCTGGTGTTAGTCTTGCTAACTGCAAATAACCTTAAATGATTAATAAGCAAAAACTTGCTTGCTATTTATAGTCAAAATGACTTTATAGAATTTATTTAAAATTTTAAAATTTTTATTTAAAAATTCTAACATCAATTAACTTTTAGTAAAATAAGTTGATTTAGAAAAGTCTTAGATAAGTTTTTTTTAATTCATATATAGAAGAGCCTCAAATTTGAAAGTGTTTAGAATCTTAAGGATATTTGCTCATTTCTTCTCTGTTTTACTTTTTGTCTGTGGTGTGTGTGAGAGTTTGTTTTTGGTTTCATTGTTATGTTTTTATTGTTGATTAAACTAGTTGGCTTCAGTTTTTCAGTTTTAACCAAAGATGGCTATAATCTTCATTTCTTCTGAATTTATTTTATTTTTTCAGTTAACAAACATTGGTTTTCTTGCTTTCTCACCTCCTGTTCTTGGGAGAAAAAAAAACAAAACCTCATAACAGTTATGCATAGTCAAGCACAATAAATTCCATATTGGCCATTTCCAAAAATTTATATCTCATTCTCACCCTCTTCATTCCCAAGCTGCTGCATTCCTTTGGACTTCTCCATAATGCCCCTATCACAGGTACTTTCCTTCCCTTCTGCCTCATTTTTCAGCTTCCTTTTATGTGTTGTCTTCCCTAGATTTGATTGTAAGCTCCTTGAGGACAAGGAGTGCCTTTTTTATATGTGTATCCCCAATAATAATCAAAGTACCTGGCAACCCATTGGTGTTTAATAAATATTTATTAATAGATTCAGTCTCCATCTTGGTTTTGTCATCTTTCCATCAAGAGATGGGTAGTATGCTTCATCATCAGCTCTTACACAATTATGGTTGGTTATTCATTGCACTGGCCAAAGTTCAAAGTTTTTTGTTTTTGAAGTATTATTGTTATCACTTTGCAATATCAGTTCATACAGGTCACTTCTTTAATTTCCTTCGAACATAGGCTTAATTGTGGTATTGTTGGGTTAAGGCTTTATATTCATTTTAGTAAATTTTGGATCATAGTTCCATACTTTCTCCTACAATGACTGATCTAATTCATGGTTCCAAAAGTTGTAATGTACCTCTTTTCCTGAAGGCTCTCTGACATTGTCATTTTCTTTTTTTTCTTAATTAGCTTTGCTAGTCTGAGTTTAAGGTGAAACCTCAAAGTTGGTTTAATTTTTGTTTCTCTAATTATTACTGCTTTCAAGCATTTTTTTTAATATAGCTATTTGTAGCTTGGATTTCTTCCTTTGAAAACTGCCATTTTATATCCTTTGATGACATTTCCCCCAAATCTATTTTAAGAATAAGTTTTATTGTTATTTTCTTTTTCTTATATCACCGTAGCATATTATTTAACCATCTTCCTTTCCCTCTTCAAGAGATGTCCCTTATGACAAATATTATTCTTGTAGAGAGAAAGGTCAGCACAACTGAAATGATAAAAGGTCCAAAAACTTGCAATATGTAGCTATGGATCTCCTTCTTCCACAAAGGTGTAAGTTCTGTGTGTTTTCTCATATCTTTTCATTCCAGTCCCCCTTGATCTTTATAATTTTGTTATATTTACTTTTGATTTTTTTCATGCATCATTATTCTTTCCATTTATCTTGTAATTACTGAATATGTTGTTTCCTTGGCTCTACTTATTTCACTCTGTATCAGTTCATATAGATGTTTCTATGCTTCTCTGAATTCATCATACATGCTATTTCATAAAGCAAAGTAGTGTTTCATTACATTCCTCAACTACAGATTTTTTTAGACATTTACCAATGGATGGGCATATACTTTTTCAGTTGTTAGGTATTATAAAAAGTACTATAAATATTTTGGAGTATATGGGTACTTTTATTCTTATCAGTGGCTTTATTAGGGTATAAGCCCAAAAATGGAGTCTCAGGTTCAAAAGATATGGATATATTAGTAATTTTATATATAAATTTATATATATATTTATATAAATCCAAATTGCTTTCTAAAATAAATGTATTATTTCACATCTCCATCAACAGTGTGTTAGTATGCCTATCTTTTTACAACTCCTCCAACATTGACTTGCCATTTTTTTTTATTTTTGCCAATTTGCAGGAAGTGAGGCAAAACTTTGGGATTGTTTTTATTTACCTTTGTCTTACTATCAATTTGGAGCATTTTTTCATGTGGTTGTGAATACTTTTAAATTATTCTTTTGTGAATTGTTTGTTCGTGTCCTTTAATTATTTATCTATTACATTTCCTCTAAATCCTAAGAGATAATGGAAAGAGTAGGAATACATTTGACAGTAAAGGTAAACTGGGGAGCCATGTATAAGTATTTGAATGGGAAAATGGGGCTGTTTCTTGGTAGTACATTTATCAGGAGTTGATCATCTTAAACCTGGAAGATATAGGACTAGGATATATGGCAGCAACTGTGATCAGCCCATTGACCCTTTATAAATGAATATTTAAAGCTAGGACATTACTTTGGAAAAGAAGTTGTTTCTAAGCATTGAAAATTGCCTAGTAGAAATTACAGTCAGTAATGAGATAAGTACTGGGACGTTTAGGTCGATCAAAACAATGACAATAAAATTCTCTTTCATCCTGTATCATTTAATTCAAAATAATATGTAATTTGAAATTCTGAATCATCTAGTTTCCTTTTTGTTCCTTAATAAAAATAAGATGATGTCCCAAGCCCATTCAAGTCTCTAGTATTTCAAATGATCAAAATCCTACTATGATTCCAGCTTGATACAAGGGAAGGAGAAAAATTCATATCAAAATATCATATGGCAGTGATGGGCAACCTTTTGAATTTGGTGTGTCAAAATTCACCCCCCCCAAAAAAAACGAGCATAACTCGGGTGGTGTGTCACTTTGAGAAAAAAAAAGTACTCGACATGTAGCCCTATACTTCTCTGTATGTGACCGTGTGTCATCAAAAATGGCATGCCATAGGTTCACCATCACAGTCATATGGTGATAATAATATAGTGTAATAACAAGAGCCAAAAAATACTCCTTCCTTTTCTATATTCAAACTGAATTATTTTAACTCACTGAAAGATGTACAGAATTGTGCATCCCTAGTTCCCCCCACATTCTTGTATCCTACCTTGACCACTTCTTACTCTATAATATTTAAAATGATCATAAAATTTATTTTAAGAAATTCTGAAATTGTTATTTAACTTTATGACAGTATTGTTTCCCTTCCCACAAACTCTCCTGTAGGTAATGATTTTACATGACTTGCCATCTGGCCTCTAGTGGGAATCTGTGGGAGGATGAACACGGAGGAGCTGGAGTTACTGAGTGACTCCAAGTACAGAAATTATGTAGCTGCAATTGACAAAGCACTCAAGAATTTTGAGTACTCCAGTGAATGGGCAGACTTAATATCTGCACTTGGGAAGCTTAACAAGGTATGTCTTTCCTGTCTATATTGAGCAAAGGAGTGGTTACAAAGAAAATGTTTTCTAGTTTTATGAGTTGGCAGGCTTTCTTTAAATATTAACATAGGGCATTTAAAAAATTAAGTTTTATTCAGCATTGAGAAGACCAAATATTTTCACATTTATAACTAGCGATATAACTTTTTATTTCTTTTTCTTAGCATTAAAATTTTTAATTCCTCTTTTGTCTGTTGAGAACCTCTCTGCCTCATTTTTATGCCAGATTTTGCTTTACAATAAATACAGTGTTTGACACACAACTGGTGCAAGTGACTTAACCATATTAAAAACCATGGAATCAGTGAGGGACATATTATTTTATCTCTTGTGGACATTGTTGTATTAGAAAGATACTTTATAGATAAAGATTATTCTGCCAGAATGGGAAAAGATTTTTTTTAACTCTTAAAAGATGATGATGATAATCATAAATCATTTTCTTGGTATTTATTTTATTTTATTTTATTTTATT
Source organism: Monodelphis domestica (assembly GCF_027887165.1). Classification (NCBI taxonomy): domain Eukaryota; kingdom Metazoa; phylum Chordata; class Mammalia; order Didelphimorphia; family Didelphidae; genus Monodelphis; species Monodelphis domestica. The sequence goes on from NC_077228.1 coordinate 338,054,595, forward strand.
TTATTTTTTTTAAAAACCCTTACCTTCCGTCTTGGAGTCAATACTGTGTATTGGCTCCAAGGCAGAAGAGTGGTAAGGGCTAGGCAATGGGGGTCAAGTGACTTGCCCAGGGTCACACAGCTAGGAAGTGGCTGAGGCCAGATTTGAACCTAGGACCTCCCGTCTCTAGGGCTGGTCCTCAATCCACTGAGCTACCCAGCTGCCCCCCTTGGTATTTACTTTTAAATTATGAATTTTGCATTCATAGTTATGTAAAGATATCTATTTAGTAGTTACTAGGAATGCTAATTAATATGTAATGAATAGTAATAAATTATGTAATGAATAGGATAATTGTAATAATGTGATTAATAGTAGTAAATTGACATAAGTTTGGTTTGTTAATGGGTATTTAACAGTAAAATGGGAGTTCCTTTAAAAATCTTAATTTGAGCACACCTCCAATCCCTGTCCCCCTCCACAATCCATTAAGAGAAAGGAAAAGAACTAATCAAGGCTCAGCTCCCTCTACAACCCTCATCAGTTGGCTACTCACTGTTACCTCTATGATTTTTCCTGTTTCTACCTGTATCCCTGTGTTAATCAATCACTAGTTATCTAAATGTAAACAGTACCCAGACCCTTCCTACTGTTTTCTGATCTTCATCCCTTTCAGTCCTAATCCCACCCATGTTCTACTCCCACCCTGCCTACCCTTACACTGTACATATTGGAATTCCCAATTCAGAGTGAACAATTTCCCCTTAATTCTAGACTTCTTTCTCTAACACTTTTCCCACCAATTATCTCTCATGATTGACTTCCCTGTGGTGATGGTACATCCTCCCAGCTGCCCTCTGTAGCACTCCCCAACACAACAGTCCTAGGTGAAGTCTAATACTTCTTTCTCTTCCTGGTATTACCTCTAGACTCTCAATTTATGTCCTTCACATGGGGGTATGCCTAAACCTCTTCATCTTCACCTTCATCAAGACTGGCAACTTGACCTCTCAATATTTTTCTGTCCTAGCTTTACTTTTCTTCTCCAACTTCAGCTTGTCTTTTGATCTTGCATCCTATGCCATCTTGTTCTATTGCTGCAAACTTTTGCCCTGGACTATCTCTTTACTCCTCTTTAGCTTTTCCTCCTTTCCTTCCTACTCAGTTCAAATTATGGCAATTTTAATATTCTGGGCCCCAAGTCATTCTCCCACCTTTCTTGAAAAGGAGTTCAGCATCTGTCTCACTATCTTCCACATTGATATTTTCTTAAGCTCCCTAACCCACCAATATCTAGCTTCCAATGACCTATTTCTTCAATCCACCACACACGGTCATGCATTAGACCTCACTATTATATATATATATATATATATATATATATATATATATATTGTAACAAGGAAATCACTTTAAAAGACTGATATATATTATTTTAAGGTCGCCAAGGAATTCAGCTATGTAATTCCTAAATGAAAACTCAAGTCAGCCGTCAACCTTTTATAGAGTTTAATTACAAACAGGAGGAAGAAAGGAATTAGAGATAGAGAGAGAGAGGGAGAGAGAAAGGGGAGAGAAGGGAATAGGGCTTAAATACCCCTTCTGTTTAGGCTGGGCCAAAAGGCCCAAGCCCTTAGATAGCTGGGGCAAAGAAAAGAGATCAGTCCCTATTACTCATGTGACCAAAATGGAGAAACAGTCTCAGAGGCCCCCACCTTCAGCTTCCTTCAGAGCAAGCTTCTCAGAGCACCTCTCCAACCACTCAGAGCCAAAACTCTCCAACCACCCCCAGTCCTCAGACCCCTCTATCTTTAAGGAAACCATCCAAGTTCCCTCCCCTCAGTTCTCACATCTACCAATCACTGTCCATCATTTTCCCTGTGCCAATGGTGGCTCTAGCTTAACCCAGGACTGCCCAGAGGTCTGTGGCTTTGCACATGATTGTTGAAGGTCATATTCTCAAATAATTAAATCTTGATCCTTTGCTGCAGCCCTTCCTAAATCCTGTTACCTTGAGTAGGGTAGAGATTGGAATAATTAAATTTTGATCTATGCTGCAGCCCTTCCTAAATCCTGTTAGGACTGAGTGGGGTGGAATTTGTATTTTCCAAGACCTGTTTCTGTCATTCCAAGTATCTCTATTGTATCAATTCTAAAATCAATCATGACTCAAAGAAATTCCTGTTCTATGCTTAAGCATAGGTCAAAGTCCTTTCCATTGTTCAGCAAAAGGTTTCTGTCCTAAAGTAATCTCAAGAAGGGAGGAGGAGGAACCTCCCATGCCAATGGGGTTCACATTCCAATAGCCAAGACCCACTATCAATAGGAAATTTTTCAAGTATGAAATTTCCCAATGGTGAAATTTCCAACATTTATAAGTCTAAGAAATTTTAAGGTTTACTATATATATATATATATATATACATATATATATACATATATATATATTAGTTGTTCCACACTTCTCATTAGAAATTCTGTCATTACCCTCTCTGACCATAACCTCCTCTCCCTATGCCTCATCTCTCCTTAAGTCCATTCTTCACCTTCATTAAGACCAGCAAAGGCTCTAATCTTCAATATTTTCTTGGAGCATAATTCCTTTTCTTCCCCTCCAACTTTAATCTAATAATTGCCTTCCCTGCCCTCTTGTTTTATTGCCACAATTGTTGCTAAACCTTAGCCCTGGGCTACTCCCACAAACTTTCTCTTCACTCCTACTCACAAACTACTGAACCCTGCTGGAGAAAATCTGCATGACTTTTTAATGACTATATATAATATAAATTCATGTTATCTAACCCCAGCTGGCAGTCCTTTTATTTCTCCCATTCTTATCTCACTCCCTATAGAACCTATTACAGTTGTGTTCCACAGACCCTACCTACAACCCCCCCCCCCCAACAACACACACGACTCGACATACACACATACACACACAGACACAATCTTTTTTTTCATCTGAGAATATTGCTTCCTACTCTTCTGAAAAGATTGAGGCCATTAATTGTGAGTTCACTTTCCTCCTACTCTTAATTTATCTAAAAAAAAACAACAACAAAAACCCAGGAACCCTCTCATTATCATCTATCACAGTCTTCTCTGACAACGAGTTGGCCCTTATTTCATTAAATATTTCCCATTACATATAAAAATATATATTAAAAAAATTTTTTAAACCCTTACCCTTCCTCTTAGAGTCAATAGCATGTTATTAATTCCAAGGCAGAAAAGTAGTAAGGGCTAGGCAATGGGGGTTAAGTGACTTGCCCAGGGTCACACAGCTAGGAAGTGTCTGTTTCCAGATTTGAACTCAGAACCTCCCATCTTTGGACCTGGTTCTAAATCCATTGAGTCACCTAGCTAACCCCATATAAAAATTAACATTCATTTTTAAAAATTTTGAATTGCAAATTCTCTTCCTCTCACCTCACCCCCATTGGCAAACAATGTGATATCGATATACATATGAAGTCATGCAAAACATATTTCTACATTAGCTAAGAAAACATACCAAAAAAGACTGGGAAAAATGAAGTAAAAAAAATGCTTTAATCTCTACTGTTCATCAGTTCTTCCCCAAGAGACAGAGAACATTTTTTGTCATGGGTGCTTTGGAATTGTCTTGGATATGATTATATCATTATTAATAAGAATAGCAACTTTTATAGTTACAATATTACTGTTATTTTGTACAATGTTGTCTAGTTTCTGCTCTCTTTACTTTGTATTAGTTCATATAAGTCTGCCCAGGTTTTTCTGTAACTGTCCTGCTCGTTATTGTGAGTCAATTTGATAGGTATAAGGTGGTATCTCGGAGTTGTTTTAATTTGCTTTTCTCTAATCAGTAATGATTTGGAGCATTTAAATTTTTATTTTTTTAAATATTTTCCCCTGTTTACATGATTCATTTTCTTTCCCTCCTCTCTTCCCTCCCCCCTCCCAGAGCTGACCAGCAATTCCATTGGGTTATATAAATGTATATATAATCTATATATAAATAAAAAATCATTTTTTATCTAGTTCCATATTTTTCATTTCTGCAATAGAGCAATCTTTTAAAACAAAACCCCAAATCATATATCCATATAAACAACTGATAAGTACTAAGTCATGTTTTTCTTCTGTGTTTCTACTCCCACACTTCTTTCTCTTGATGTAGATAACACTCTTTCTCATAAGTTCCTTGGGAATGTCCTGGATCATTGCATTGCTACTAGTAGCAAAGTCCAATACATTTGATTTTTCCAAAATGTTTCACTTTTTGTGTACAATGTTCTCTTGGTTCTGCTCATTTCACTCAGCCTCAATTCACTCTGCATAAGGTTCTTCCAGTTCATATAGAAAAACTCCTGTTCATCATTCCTTACAGCACAGTAGTATTCCATCACCATCATATACCATAATTTGTTCATCCATTCCACAATCAAGGGACATCCCCTAATTTTCCAATTTTTTAGCACCACAGAGAGTACAACTATGAATATTTTTGTATAAACATTATTCATTATTGTCTCTTTTGGGTACAACCCCAGTAGTGGATCAAAGTGCATGCAATCCTTTAAAGCCCTTTGGGCATAATTCCAAATTGCCCTCCAGAATGGTTAGATCAGTTCACAACTTGACCAGTGGTGTATTAGTGTTCCAGTTTTGCCATATCCCCTCCAACATTTATTATTTTCCTTTACTGCCATATTGACCAATCTGCTAGATATGAGGTGTGTAATCATCAATCCTTGGTACCTCAATTCTACCAAAACAACCATCCACAGATATTTACAATATTTCAGGTGGTACCTTAGAGTTGTTTTGATTTGCATTTCTCTAATAAGGAAGGATTTAGAACACTTTTTCATATGATTATTGATACCTTTGATTTCTTCTTCTGAAAACTGACTATTCATGTCTCTTGACTATTTGTCATTTGGGCAATGACTTGATTTTTCATACACTTGACTTAGTTCCTTAGAAATTAGACCTTTGTCAGATGTTTTTGTTATACAATTTTTTCCAAGTTTTTTGCTTCCCTTCTAATTTTGATTGCATTGGTTTTGTTTGTACAAAGCCTTTTTAATTTAATAGAATCAAAATTTATTTATATTTTGTAATATTCTCTATCTCTTGCTTAGTCTTAAATTCCTTCCTTTCCCATAGATCTGACAGGTATACAATTCTATGGTCACCTAATTTGCTAATGATTTCCCTCTTTATATTTAAGTCATTTACCTGGAGCATTTTTTATGTGACTATAGCTTTGATTTCTTCTTATGTAAAACTACCGTTCATTTTCTTGGACTTTTATAATTGGGTAATTCTTATTTTTATAAATATGGCTTAGTCCCCCATATATCTAAGAATCAAGACTTTGTCAGAGAAACCTGCTAAAATTGTTTCCTCATTTTTCCTGCTTTTCTTCTAATTTTGGCTGCATTGTTTTTATTTGTGTAAAACCTTTTTAATGTCATGTGTTCAAAGTTATGCATTTTATTTCTGTAATCCTTTCTCTCTCTTGTTTGCTTAAAATTTCTTCCCCAATCCACAAATACAACAGTTACATTTTTTCCTTGCTTCTCTAATTTATTTATGATCACCCTTTATGTCTAAATCACATATTCATTTTGACCTTATCTTGAAATATAGTTTGAGATGGTGGTCTATGCCTAATTTCTGCCAAACTGCTTTCCAGTTTTCTAAGCAATTTTTGGCAAATGTTGAATCCTTTCCCCACAATCTTGGGTTTTTAGGTTTATCAAACACTAGATTACTGTTGTTATTTAGTATTGTTATTGTTTACATAATCTCTTACATTCATCCCACCACTCTTTCTAAGTTAGAACTAGATTGCTTTGAAAATTACTTCTTTGTAATACATTTTGAGATCTGAAACTGCTAGACTCCCTTCTTTAACAATTTTTTTTCATTGTTGCCTTTGATATTCCTGAACTTTTGTTTTTCCAGATGAATTTTAATATTCTTTCTAGCTCTACAAAATAATTTTTGGTAGTTTAATTGATAAGACCTTTTTACATCTATACTTAAAACTGTCATTTCCTTTCTTCTTCAGCAGATTACATCTTCAATCATTACCCTTCTATTAGATCTCAACTTCTCCCCATCAGTGGGTACGTTCTTTACTTCTTTGTACATGGCTTTTCTTCTTTATCTTTAAAAAATTGTCACGAGATGTTGGTATTTCTATAAGCCATCCTCCTTGAGCTCTTCTTTCTTTCTCAACTAAACTACATTGAAAAAAACTACATTCTGTGCCTCCATTTTCTCTCCTTTTATTTGCTACTCAACCCTTTGGAGTCCACCTCCTGACTTGATCACACAACTAAAATGGCTCTCTCAAAAGTTAACCAATGATTTCATAATTGCTAAAACTAATGGATCTTTTCTCAGACTAAATCATTCTGACACAACTACCCTGTCTTCTTAGATATCCTTTCTACTTTGGAATTTTGTTGACAGTACCCTATCCTGGTCCTCTTCCAGACTATGTCTCTGAGGAGGCAACCCTTCTCATTCCTCTTCCTTGGCTCATTGTCTATATCAGGCCCTCTAACTAGAGATTTTTCCTAGTTTCTGTCCTAGACTCTTCTTTTTTCCTCTGCATTCTCTTTCTTATGAGCTTGTATGGGTTTAACCCTCATATTTACAATGATGACTCTTTCATTGCTTTGTACAAAATAAATGCTTAATAAATATTTTATTCATGTATATCTGATCAATATATCTAGTCCATGTTTTCACTGAACTTCAGTTCCAAATCACCAGTTATCTGTTGGATATTTCAAACTGGTATCCTGGGGACATCTTAAGCTAAAAATGTCCAAAATTGAACTTATTAACTTTTCCCCCATACCCTCCCTTTTACACTTCCCTATTTTCATTCCATGATCTTCCACCCTTCTAGTTTCCCAGGTTTGTTAATTGCTTCTCCCAATCCACATATTATCCAATTGCCAAGTCTTGCCATTTCTCCTGCATAGCCTTTTTTACATCCAACCCCTTTACACATAGAAAGCTACCTACCACCTTATTTCAGTCCCTCTTCATCGCATGCATAGATTGTTACAATTGCCCAATTGATCTTACTTTGAGTCCCTACCTACTCTAGTCCATGCTCCACACTGCTGCCAGAGTGATTTTGCTTAAGCTAAATATGATCACATGTTCTCCTTGTTCAGACAGCTTCAGTGACTTCCTGTTGCCTCTAAGATAAAAAATTAATTCGTTTTTTAAAGCTCTAACCTAACTCATACCCTCATTTGACATTACTTCTTTTCCTAAACTCTAATCTTGCCAAACTGGCCATCTCTCAGTTTGTCACACAGAATTCCATCTCCCTGCTCTGTCCAATGTCTGTGATGTACTGTGTTTTTCTTTACTTGCAATTCATAAGTTCCTTTTCTCTCCTTATTTACACTTCATAAAGTCTCTCTCCACCCCATAAAGCCCCCCTTCTCTTCCAGAGGTATGCCATCATCTTTTTTTTTACAAGTTGGACATATATATATTTATTTATTTAAGATATTAAAATATTTTTCAGTATTTACATGATTCATTTTCTCTCTCTCCTCACTTCCAGATCCAATAAGCACTTCCACTGGGTTATACAAATGTTATCACTTATACCTATTTTCATATTATTCATTTTTGCAATATAACAATCTTTTAAAACCAAAACCCCCAATCATATACCCATATAAACAAATAAGTCATTTGTTTTTCTTCTGTGTTTCCACTCCCACAGTTCTTTCTCTCATTATGGATAGCATTTTTCCTCATAAGTCCTTTGGGATTATCTTGTAGTAGTAAAATCCATTATGTTGGATTGTCCCACAGTGTCCCACACACTTTCTGTGTACAATATTCTCTTGGTTCTGCTCATTTCACTCTGTATCAGTTCCTGGAGGTTTTTCCAGTTCACATAGAAATCCTCCACTTCATCATTCCTTACAGCACAGTAGTATTTCTATCATCATCATATATCACAGTTTGTTCAGCCATTCCTCATTCGAGGAACACCCCCTAATTTTCCAATTTTTTGTCACCACAAGGAGCAAGGCTATGAATATTTTTGTACAAGCATTTTTCATTATTATCTCTAGGGTACAAACCTAGTAGTGGTATTGCTGGATCAAAGTGTAGGCATTCTTTTAAAGCCCTTTGAGCATAATTCCAAATTGCCTTCCAGAATGGTTAAATCAGTTCACAGCTCCACCATCAGTGTATCAGGGTCCCAATTTTGCCACATCTCCAACATTTATTATTTTCCTTTATTGTCATATTGGCCAATCTGCTGAGTGTGAGATATCAGGTACCATCTTCTACATAAAAACTTTCCTGATCCCCAGTCCTCAAATATTATTACCCTCCCTTCCAAACTATATTGTATTTCATTGCCCTTTATGTGTGTATATATTTATTAACATCTTATTTGTGCTGCACATATATTAAATGTGTTCTTATCTTATTCATTAAAACGTAGTCTCCTTGCAGGTAAGGATTGTTTTCATTCTTTGTACTTTAATAATGCCTGGAACAGTGCCTTGAATATAGTAAGAATTTAATAAGTGCTTTTGGCTGATTGATTTAATTTAAAGAAGTAGTAGCAGATAAAACTGAAACATGGGAGATTACTTTAATGTGTTTTCTACTAGGTTTTACAAAATAATGCAAAGTACCAGGTAGTACCAAAAAAGTTGACCATAGGCAAACGCCTGGCACAATGCCTGCACCCAGCATTACCTGGTGGAGTTCATCGAAAAGCACTTGAAACATATGAGATTATCTTCAAAATCATTGGACCTAAGCGCCTTGCCAAAGATCTTTTTCTGTATAGGTAAGAATCATTTTAATGTTTATGTATACTATATTGTTATGGCTTCATGTAAACATTTCATAAAAGAAAAAATAAAATAATAATTTATTCATTTAACTGTTTTATACTTAGTACTAAAAAAAAAACTCCTTTGTTTATACACTTAAAATTAGTAAGGAAGCCTTAACAATGACAGACAGGTATTCCGCTTAATATTAAAACTTTTATGTAACTCATTTATATGTTTCAGAGAAATTTTTTCAAAATCTGTTAGGTCTGGACATGATAGTGCATGACTGTAATCCCAGCCACTGGGAAGGTTGAGGCTGAAGGATCTCTTGACCTTGGGAGTTCTACAGTAGATGATGCCAATTGGGTGTTTGGCATTAATATATACCTGTAGGAACAGGGAAAAGGGGAGACCAGGTTGCCAAAGGAACGATGAACCAACCTAGGTTGGAAACAGAGCAGGTAAAGTTGCTGTACCTATGGCTAGCAGGATAGAATCTCTGAGTAATCCCTACTTTTCCATTCTGGGAGAAATGGGATGACCCTGTCTTTAAAAAATTAAATCTATTATTTATTTTGTGTCTTCCTTCCATCTTAATTGTTTTGTAGAATCACAGATGTAAACTTTGGTTACTCAGTGGGTAATTAGTTCTTTAGCAGTAATAAGGAAGTTTGGAAAGTTTTGTTTTGGACATATCAAGTTTGAGATGCCTATAGGACATCCCTTTTGAGATATCAATGAAGATGCATTTGGTAATGTGAGACTGAAACTGAGGGAAAAGGATAGGATCTGAGAATCATCTGCATTGAGATAGTAATTGAATACATAGGAACTGATAAAATCATTAAGCAAGATAGTATAGATAAAGAAGAGTCCAGTACATAGCCATTTTAGACACTCATGGTTAATAATAAAGCTAAGAATTTGATTATCCACAGCTCTGTGAGTTAGGTTCTATCATTATCTTCATTTTTTAGAAATGAAAACTTCTTACCTTCTTTCTTAGAATCAATACGCAAAGTATTGATTCCAGGGCAGAACAGTAAGGGCTAGACGATTGGGGTTAAGTAACTTGCCCAGAGTCACACAGCTAAGTGTCTGAGGTTAAATTTGAACCGAGGACCTCCCATCTCTGGACCTGGCTCTCAATCCACTGAGCCACCCAGCTGCCCCTTTTTATCCCCATTTTTTAACAAAAGGAAACTAAGTACCTGACCAATGTATAGCTACTAAGTTTCTGAGGCAATTTTTGAATTCTCATCTTCCCGACTCCATATTCATTATAACCACTATTCACCTCATTGCCTGTAGGGGACATGACCTGGATGAAGATTCTGCAAAGAAGGCTGTGGAAGAGTGCTTAGGCAAGTAGGAGGGAATCAGGAAAAGAACCTAGAGAGGAAAAGAGTATTCAGGAGAAGAGTTATTGGCAAATTACAGAGGCCAAAAAGGATGATGCCTGAGAAAGGCCATTAGATTTCACAGTTGAGAGATTTGAGTGTTTTTATGGCTTGTTTGGTGTCTTTTACTATGATTGAGTTATTCAAAAATCTATTTCTTTTTCTGTTAAACTGTGTATTTTAAAATTTTATGTGTATTCATTCGCTTAGTTTATAGTTGTCAGTTTTATCACATAATTTAGAAAAATGGTTTCTAATAATTTCCTGAATTTTCTTTTTTGTAGTGGTTTCTCTATTTTTACTCATATTGGCAAATTGATTTTCTTTTCATTTAACTAGATTAATAGTTTATTAGCTTTTTTCTCCTAATTAGTTCTATTTATCAATTCAGTGAGCTTTTTTGTTTTCATTTTGTTACATTTTATTTTATTGTCATGCAAAATACACTTCCATATTCATCATTGTCATAAGAGCAAACCCATACATATCCAAACCCCCAAAATAAAACCATAAAAACACTGATGTGAAAGATGACTCCAACTTTGAAGGTGTATGGTAACATTCCCCCTCATAAATTTTTCAGGATTGTCCCATATCACTGCATTCCTGAGAATGCATTTTTGTAAAATATTGCTATTATTGTATACAGTGTTCTCCTAGTTCTGCTTATTTCACTCTGCATCACTTCCTGCAGATCTTTCAGCTTTTTCTGAAATCATCTTGCTTATCTTATCATTTTTTTTAAACCCATACCTTCCATTTTAGAATCAGTACTGTGTATTGGTTCCAAAGCAGAAGAATAGTAAGGGCTAGGCAATGGGGGTTAAGTGACTTGCACAGGGTCACACAGCTAGGAAGTGTCTGAGGCCAGATTTGAACCCAGGACCTCCTGTTTCTAGGCCTGGCTCTCAATCTACTGAGCCACCTAGCTGTCCCTTTGCTTATTATTTCTTGTAACACAGTAATATTCCATCACCAACACATTTTACAGTTTGTTCAGCCATTCCCTAATTGTTGGACATCCCCTCGATTCTTCAATCTTTAGTCAGTTAGAAATTACTTAGTTTCCAGTTCTTAACTGTCATAAAAAGTACTACTCTGAATATTTTCTAATACATGAGGCCTTTTTTTCTTGTCTTCATTGGGTTTTATTCTCAGAACAGGCTATATATGTTTGGCATTTAAGTGCAACAGATCAGTATTTGACAGATTTAAAACCCTAAGACTAGAAGGAATGGCTCCCTATTGCTGAGAACACAGGACAACAGTTTGGCAGAAATTAGGTTTAGACTAACCACTTATAGTATTGCCACAGTTAACTTGAAGGAGATACATATGTATAGAAAAACATCATTTTGAAAAATAGAGATCAATACCTTTCATAACTGTGGGCAAGGGGAAAGTTCTTAAAACAAAGTATCAAAGAGGTCATAAAATAGCTAATTTTCTATAACAGTTAAAATTTAGGGGAGACTGAGGCAGGTAGAAATTAGTTTCTCTCTACAAGGAGTAATATATTTTTAGAGGTTTATTAAAAGTTAAGGAAATACAGGATAAGGAAAATGTGCCTAGGCCAGGGAGGCCTAGACAAGACCTCACCTACATTATGGAAAGAGCCACATCTCCCCCCAAACGGAAGTCCAAGAGAGCAAAAGCCTTTGCAATCAGGTTAAATCCCTTCTCAATCTCTGCCCAGGTGAGATTACAAGGCATTCTGGGGAAGTGGAGCAAAGGCTTGTGGGGATTGAAGTCCTGGATTCCAATTGATTTTTACATTTTCCTACATAAAAATTAAAAGATTTTGCACAAAATCAGTAAAATTAGAATAAGAAGCAAGGCCAATAGGGAAAAAAATCACAGATACAAGATCAACAATTCATAGTTAGTACTTGTTCCTGAAAATATGTTGGAGTTTAATGGCCTGTGAACTCAGTATAAGTCAAAAGTATAATAATTATCTGATAATGATATAATGATAAATTATCCAAGAAAAAATGCCTATGAGAAAATTATATAGCTTCCAGTTAAAAACGAACCCTACCTCTACTGTCACTCAGTCTGTTTCTCAGATTCTTCTCCCTCCCTAACAAAATATTTAAAGACCTTTATTGCAAAATAGTTGCAGATCTACATTACGACAGGGATCATCTTCTTCATCCTACACCAATGATTTTAGCTGGAAAAGAATAGACTTTAAGCATAAACTATCTGCCTTTTGATATTTAAAGTGCTGCTATTTGGAAGAGAGATTGAAATGCCCCCAGAGAGCCTAACTAGGAACATCAGATTGAAGTTACAAGGCAAATTTAGGCTTGTTCTAAGACATAGGCATCAAGTAAGTAGTGCCAGTCGCCTACATGTGAACCACAGTACTCGTAAGTGCAGCCCGAACTAGACCAAAATATAACTGGGAAACATTTAGCAAAATAAATATACAATGCAACAAAACCACTATGTGTCCCTCAGGGATCCTTTTATACAGTTTTCTGGCCCCAGTTTCTTTTTAAATTTGACCCTATTGCTCTAAGGCAGCATTGGCCAAGTATTGGCACTCATGCCAAGCAAGCACAAGGGGACCTGCTCTGTTTTCCTCTTCCCAGCACCCAAGGACATTTTTTGAATACTCTGTCCCTCTGTCTAGCTGCCCAAAGTGAACACTTTCTTCCTCCCCTCTCTGGGGTAATGTGGTGGCTCATAGCAGCTTGAAGTTGCAGTTTGGGAAGTGAACTTGAAAACTTTTGCCAATGCCACTGTAAGGTATAACTTCCTTAACAGAGCTATCTAGGAGACAGACATTGTTTTAATTTGAACATTTTTTATTTAACTACAGCCAACCAGAGTATTTCTGGCATAAAGCCTCCCTTAAAAAGAAATAAATGAATAAATAAAGCTTTTTATGTACTTATTGCCAAATATTTGATATCAAGGATCATTAATCATTTTCTCTCTATTGGTGCCTTCCATGATACATCCTGCTTTCTCATCCTCATTGATCCCTGGTCCTTATTCTTTCATAGATTCTCCTTTAACCATCCTCTCAAGATACTGGCAAGTTTCTGGCTCTTATTATACAAGCTTTCATTCATTCTGGAATCGATTTTAGGTTGTCCATCTATTATTGTACTTGGTGGAATATTAATATTTAATAACAATTATATTTCCTTTTCTTTTTCCTTATAGTTCTGGACTTTTTCCTCTTCTTGCCAATGCTGCCATGTCTGTTAAACCAACACTGTTGAGTTTATATGAGATTTATTACCTGCCTTTGGGTAAAACATTAAAACCTGGTCTGCAAGGATTATTAACTGGAATTCTACCTGGCTTGGAGGAAGGGTCAGAGTACTATGAAAGGTGAGATGGAATCAATCTGGCAGGTATTACTGTTGTGATAAATAATAAATAACCTGTTGCGGGGGCAGCTGGGTAGCTCAGTGAATTGAGAGCCAAGCCTAGAAACAGGAGGTCCTAGGTTCAAATTTGGCCACAGACACTTCCCAGCTGTGTGACCTTGGGCAAGTCACTTAACCCCCCCCCCCTCCCCCATTGCCTAGCCCATACCACTCTTCTGCCTTGGAACCAATACCCAGTATTTATTCCAAGACAGAAGGTAAGGGCTTAAAAAAACAAACAAACAAATAAATAAATAATCTGTTGCTCTCCTGATATCTTTTATGGTTTGACATCAGTTTAGAGTATAGTGTTCATAGATATTCCATAGAATCTGAAATAAGGAAGAGACTTTTTTTTTTTTAAACCCTTACCTTCTGTCTTGGAGTCAATACTGTGTATTGGCTCCAAGGCAGAAGAGTGGTAAGGGTAGGCAATGGGGGTCAAGTGACTTGCCCAGGGTCACACAGCTGGGAAGTGTCTGAGGCCAGATTTGAACCTAGGACCTCCCGTCTCTAGGGCTAGCACTCAATTCACTGAGCTACCCAGCTGCCCCCAAGGAAGAGACTTTTAAGATTATGTAAGAATATAAAAATTACTATTTAGTAACATAAACTAATACAGTTTTTTAATTTTGCTGATTGAGGATCCAGTGTGCAGGGAGGCAAAGTGACTGCCTAAAATCACAGAGATTGAAAATAGCAGTGACATTATTTATTTGAACAGTAGGTTCTCTGACTCCAAAAACTATGTTGTCTTTAATAATCAGGAAAATTCTATGCCTTATATTTTTCCTAATGTAATTTTCTTATTATAATATTACATTAATTTTGGGGGGAAATTTTAGGGAAATATTTGTGTGTTTATTTTTAAGCCTTAATCTTCTGTCTTAGAATTCACATTGGTTCCAAGGCATAAAGAAGGTAAGATCTAACCAACTGAAGTGACTTGCCCAAGGCCACACAGGAATGAGATATTTTAAATGAACAAAAAATAAACTCACCAGAGTTCAGCAAAATTGGTCATTGTGGAATCAAGCTTTCTACAACTCTTTGCCAAGTAGTATGGAGATATTAAGTGTTTGAACTGTGATTTCATCTAGCTTGGCCAAGTATAGTAAAACAATTTCCAAGCCAAAAAGAAATAGATATATTTAGAGAGGGCCAATCTCACAATAAAGCCTGACTGATTAGGAGCTAAAGACCCTGAGCCTTGTTAGTGGCCTTCTAATATACCCAAAAACTTATACAAAACATGCAATAATTAAAAAAAATTTTTTTGCAATTATGATATTTTTCCATGATTCATGATTCCCCCCCTCCCCTTCCCATTCCCAGAGCTGACAAGCAATTCCACTGGGTTATACATATTTCATTGTTCAAAACTTATTTCCATGTTATTCATATTTGCAATAGTGATCTTTTCATATCAAAACCCCAATCACATTCCCATCGAACCACATGATCAATCATATGTTTTTCTTTTGTGTTTCTACTCCCCCAGTTCTTTTTCTAGATGTAGATAGTGTTCTTCCTCATTAGTCCCTCAGAATTGTCTGGTATCATTGCATTGTTGCTAGTAGAGAAGTCCATTACATTTGATTGTGCCATAGTGTATCAGTCTCTGTGTACAATGTTCTCCTGGTTCTGCTCCTTTCACTCTTCGTCAATTCCTGGAGGTTGTTCCAATTCACATAGAAATCCTCCAGTTCATCATTCCTTTCAGCACAATAGTATTCCATCACCATCAGATACCACAATTTGTTCAGCTGTTCCCCAATTGATGAACTCCCTCTTATTTTCCAATTTTTTGCCACCACAAAGAGTGGGGCTGTAAATATTTTTGTACAAGTATTTTTTATTATCTCTTTGAGGTAAAGACCCAGCAATGGTATGACTGGATCAAAGGGCAGGCAGTCTTTTAAAACCCTTTGGGCATAATTCCAAATTGTCCTCCAGAATGATTAGATTAATTCACAACTCCACCAGCAAAATGATGTGTTTTCAGATATATTTATAGTTCCCAAAGAATCCATATATCTTTATATTTCCTCAAGAATTAAGTAAAATCAGATAACATGGTGAACCACAACTTTACATACTAGAGCAAAGGGATGAGGAGTGTCAGAAAACTTTATGCCTGCTGTGTGATTTTAGGAATGATTCTTTCGGAATTGTGATTACTTTTTTTTAGAAATATTTAATACAATTGAATACTTTATTCAGTTGCGAAAGGATTAAACTACTAAAAATGCTTGAGATAGAATCATATATGGTTGAGATACAGAAAATACTTCATATGGAATCATATCTTGATTATTTTTAGAAAAGTTTAAGATCTATGAACACAAAATAACTGAATTGTAGATAACTGCTATTACTGATTAATCATGAGGGGGTAGAGGATTTCACATTCACATATTCTGACAAGGATAGTAAATGTTTTTTCCTAACAGATGTGTGCCCTTAGTTTTTCATGGAAGAGTATTTTATTTTAATGAATATGAAGCAAAACTGCAATAAATCTTTTGTTTTATACTTTAGAACTAATACCTTGTTGGAGAAGGTTGCTGCTGCAGTGGATCAGTCAGCATTCTACAGTGCCCTTTGGGGTAGTCTTCTTACAAGTCCTGCTGTCCGTTTGCCTGGAATCACTTATGTCCTCTCCCATTTGAACAGGAAGCTTTCAATGGAGGATCAACTTTATATAATTGGCAGCGATATTGAGCTAATGGTATGTAATGTTTCTATTTTCATTAAAAAACTGCATATGCCACCACAGTTATCATTATGCTGCTATAACTTCTTTAAAAGTTTAAAAATCTTTGTATAATAAAAATGGCTTTTTTCTCTTTGCTTCATTCTTTTTAATTTAACTTTTTATTTTAAACTTAATTGCTCATAAACACATTTCAGTGTAAAAAGAACAACAAAGAATATTGCATGTAAAACTGAGCTTCTATTACATTATATTTTTTAAAATGTGAATATTAAATTTATCGGGTAATAACAAAATTTCCATTTTTTGCATCTTCTTATTTTCTTCTGTGCATCTTAATGTTTTACTTAATTTTTTAAAAAATCTTTTTGCATTTCTGTAAGTGTTTGCTTCTTCATATCCTTCCCTCTTCCTGCTGAGAGAAGACCCTTCCTTTTGAACAAATAAGTTTAGGAAAACAAAAGGTTCAATCCATTGACTTTCCAAAAAATGTGTTTCATCTATGAGGGGCATGTTTTAACAATATTCTTTTGTCATGATTGGTCACTGGATTGATCAGATTTCTGAAGTCTTCCAAATTTGTTTTTCATTACATTATTGTTATCCTATAAGTTCTCTTGATTCTGCTGCTTTTACTCTGCATCAGTTCATAGAAGTTTTCTCAAGTTTCTCTGAATCATTCATCTCGATTTTTTACAGCACAGTTCTTTGTTTGTATTCACATACTGCATCTTAGCCTTACCCTCATTGATGAGTTTCTATTTTATTTCTAGCTCTTTGCTGCCACAGAAAAATGCTGCTATAAATATTTTGATGTCTATGGAGGTGTTTCTTGTTGTCATGGATTTCTTTATGTTATATATCTAATGATCAAGTTGTTGGCTCTAAACATGTAGAGATTTTAAATTTATTTGCATTATTCCAAATTGCTTTTCAGAATGTTTAGTCCAGTTCAGGGCTTCATTGATAGTGTGTTAGTGTGGCTATTTTTTTATAACTCTACCAACCTTCATTTTCCCTAAATTTTGTCTGTGTTGCCAATTTTTATGTGAGGTCAAGGCACAGGATCATTTTGATTTCCATTTGTCCCCTTCTGGTTTTATCCTGTTTACTTGAAATTTAGTCAAGAAAAAGCTTTTTAATTTCACATAATCAAAGTAATTTTATAATTTCTAATCATCTGTCTCTGGTTAGACATTCACACCTTTCTCCTTTCCAAGACATAGTCAACAAGCATTTAAATACCTACTATGTGCAAGGCACTGTGCAATGGTAAAATGAAATGCCAAAAAGAGCCCCTCTTCTAGAGGAACTCATAGTCCTTTGGAGAGTCAGTACACAAACAACTATATTCAAACAAGAGCTCTATAGGATAAATTGGAGATAATCTCTGAGGAAAAGTAATAAAATTAAGGAGTACTTTTAAAGTCTTCTTAAAGAATATGAGACCTTAACTGAGAGTCAAAGAAAGCCAGGGGAACCCTAGAGATAGAGATGAGGAGAGAGAGAGTTCCAAGCCTAGGTATAGCCAATGAAAATTAATAGAATATGGAGATGATGTGCCTTATGGAACAGCAAAGGGATCACTGAATCCCAGATTAGATGGATGGTAGTAAATTAAAAAGAAAATTGGAAAGGTAGGATGGAACCAGATTATGAAGGACTTAAAAAGTTATAGATAATTATCCTGACCTCCAGGTACCTTTCTAATTTTTAAAAATAGTATAATCTTTTAATATTTAAGTTAGTTAGCCATTTTTGTTATACTGTGGCATATGATA
The DNA here is from genome assembly GCF_027887165.1 of Monodelphis domestica. NCBI lineage: Eukaryota > Metazoa > Chordata > Mammalia > Didelphimorphia > Didelphidae > Monodelphis > Monodelphis domestica. The sequence continues at coordinate 338,072,697 of NC_077228.1, forward strand.
TTGATCTAACCCTAATTTTCACCAGACTGTGTTTTGATTTTCCTAGCAATTCTTGTCAAGGAGTTATTCACTAAGTTATTTTTGTTTTGGATTTATTTGAACATTAGGTTATTTAGTTAAATTATTTCTGATTCTTCATTGTTGGATCTTTTCTATTTATCTATTCTCCTATTTTTTAAACCAGTACCAAATAGTTTTGATAATTATCTTTTTCTCATTATTCCTTCATATAATATTTTAAGATACCATTTTAAGAGATTCTTTTGTATTTCTTTAAAAACTACAACATTTAATTAGAATGAATATATCAGAATATTCCTCTCTCCTATCAGCATGGGGAGAAGGAAAGGTTTGATTTGCTTTGGTGATATAATTTTATTGTGATTGTATCAGTATTCATTTTCAGTAGGTACTGTTAGTTTCATGGCATTCTTTTTGCAGGTAGAAGCAGTAAGTACTTCTGTACAGGATTCAAGTGTCCTTGTGCAAAGAAGTACTCTGGACCTCATACTCTTCTGCTTTCCATTCCATATGAGTCAGGTAAAATAATACTGATATTAATCTAAGATATTTATTTTAGAAATCATATAATTTCTTATATGTATATGTTATATACATATACAATTTCTTTTTAAACCTTTAGGGGGACTAAAGGTGAACAGTTCTCATAGTAAAAGGAAATGGACTCATTTAATAGTTTTTAAAAGGCTCACCTATGTCTACACTTCTAAGTAGTCTTTCTGAAAATGTAATATAAAAGGCAAAAAGTGAGCAAAGCTTACCCTATCAAATCAGCGTTAGTTCTGCCTGTTATCATATCCCTGCAGTCTCTGCCTTTGTAATATAAGGGTCATATAATTTTTTGTTTAAACCCTTACTTTCTTTCTTTCTTAGAACCAACACATTATATCAGTTCTAGGAAAAAGAGTGGTAAGAGCTAGTCAAGATGTGAGGGGTTAAGTGACTTGCTCAAGTTCACAAAGCCAGGAAGTATCTGAGACCAGAGTTGAACTCAGGACCTTCATCTAGCCCTGGTTCTTAATGCACTGAGCCACCTAGCTGCCCTCCATATCATTTTCACTGGTGAACTGACTGCAAGTAGAAAGACATTTTAACCACTTCTTGGCATTCTGTTGTGTTTTTATTACTACTGATTACAACCAACTTGAGAGTTCACAAATGAAGCATCTAAACTAGGATTACTTTAATTTAATTTCCTCATTTGGGAAGAAATGGTTTAAATTTCTCTACATTCTGAAACCTTGATTAAGTGTTCAGTGTGATTCCTGACCATGTCTTTGTTGCCAAAGTAAGTTTAATAGAAGATGGTAAAATTTTGGCTTGTAATTTTATGATAACAGCAGCTAGCAGTGATTTGCAGTAATTCAATTTGAAATAGGGATCCCTATCAAATAGTTTTTTTCCCCTTTTGTTAATAGTTCATAGCTGGGTTAGCATAAAACAAATTATTCTATTTCCTTTTTTATCAATCTTCCTATTCCCAGCTCTTTTCCTACTCCAATTTGGGTCCCATTTTCATACACCAAGGATTTTAATACTGTGCTCTGGCTTTATAGGGTCTCTTTAATATAATGCTTTATCAGAGAGCTTGCCTTCCATAGCTATCTTCTCTTACCATGCTCTAGACTTTTTCTTCATTATTTCTCATTATCTACTTTTCTCTGTCACCTTGATTGTACCCTATTACCAAAGGGCCACTGCTAGGTGTTCAAAGCTATTCTGATAAATTAATTCCTTTTATGACATTGATTGCTGCTAATAAATTCATGTCAGATCACCTTTTAACAAAAGCCTTAGCCTTAACTAAAAAGATTCGATAATAGTATAATAATTAATTATTGGGCATTGTCAACTCTAAAATGTTTTATTTAGACAGTGAAACATTTTTTTTAGTAAGTACTAGTCAATATTATTTTTTTTAATTCACTGAGATGAGAAGAAAGGAAATAAGAAATGAAAAGAAGTTAAAATGATCAAGAACGCAGAGTTGAGATCTTAATTCTACACATATTCCGTGCTTTTATTTAAAAAGAAACTCAGAAGAAAAGGATTAAAATGAAGCTGTGTTTTAACCCTTTTTCAGGCAACTCGTCCTGACATGATCAGAATCTTGTCAGCAGCTCTTCATGTGGTTCTAAGAAGGGATATGTCTCTAAATCGCAGGCTTTATGCATGGCTTCTAGGTAGGTGTGTGATTAAACCTGGAAAAAAAACCTGTAAGTGCTATGATATAATAGGGGAAATGTTTTTACTTTATTAAGAAACTTCTGGGATTTGGGGTGTTCTTGTTTGTTTTAAAAAAATCCTAATTTACCAAGTATATGATTTAAAGAAAGTGTAAAAGCCTCTTGAGAAGAAGAATATGACAAATATTTCTTATAGATTCATTTAATTTGTTGTTTAATGTAATATTTCATAAAAACAAAAAATGAATTCACATTTTCCAAACAAACATTCCATATTTGATTTATAGTTATACATTATAAAAAATACTTCATTGGAACTTTAGTAATTTGAATCCATGTTCCTTTCTATAATTATATGTATATCATGACAATGCAAATAAATGAATGTTATATATGAATTAGTCAAAAATAATTTTAACTTTAAAGCCACGAAGAGACCATGGTCAGAGGTTAAGTGGGACAATGGCTTTTCTACTCAGAGTAGACCATTTTCTCATTCAGTATTTTGTTGGTCTTATAAAGATACTCCGCCTGAGTTGTCCATGTATATTCTCTCAGAAATATGCCTGGGAGAATTTAAAGGCCTCACTGAACTCTAATCACGAGCCATACCACACAAAGACCTTTAGAAAGATTAATGAGCTGTTTGTATTTGTGATTTAAAGGCCATAAAAATATCCTGGAAAATAAATTACTTTGTATTATTTGGTAAGCAGGAGAATTATTCTGGAACAATGTCATTCACACAGAATTTCCTTTTATTAAACTTTATAAAATTATCTCTCTTGCTGCCATTAAATGGACTACAAATTGGTATGTGTTGGCCATTATTGAGATCTATGGTTTTTAAATTGGTGATGTAGATTTTTGTGATTGCAATACTAACATTTTTTATATTTGTTTGCTTGGAGGCTTTGATAATAATGGTGTTATCATAGGACCCAGAAGCACAAGACATAGTAATCCTGAGGAACATGCCACTTATTATTTCACTACTTTTTCCAAAGAAATGTTGGTCCAGGTAATTTATGCCTTAATTTTATTCTTTACTTAATTCAATATGAAGTTATTTCCCAACTATTATCCTTGATAATCTTTTTTTATTAATCTTTATTAGAGCTTACTAGTAGTTATTCCTATGCATTTTCCGTGTATCACATTTAATAACTTTTAAGAATTTAGAATCTCAGGGGCCAGCTTTTGAAATCCATACCTAAGCAAGAATTCTTTCTATAGCATATGTAATGGGGGAACCATAATTGGCTTGAAAAATTCTAGCAATTAGGATCCAACTACCTCATGATGCGTCCAATTCCATTCTTTCCTTACTTGAAGCCCAAATTTGCCACTTTGTAACTTTTACCCATTGCTCCTTAGAACAAATATATTCCCTCTTCTATTTGAAAGCCTTTCAAATACTTGAGGATAGATATCATGTCTCACCCTCTTTAATGGCTTTTCTAAGTAGCTTTCCTTTTTTTGTTTTTTTCAACCAGTCCTCATGTGGTATGAAGTTCAAACTCCTCCCCATCCTGTTTGTCTTCTTCTGAACAGCCTCAATCTTATCAATATCTTTCCTTGAATGTGGGACTCAATGGAATACACTAAGATCTTTTTTTTTTTTAAACCCTTACCTTCCATCTTGGAGTCAGTACTGTGTATTGGCTCCAAGGCAGAATAGTGGTAAGGGCTAGGCAATGGGAGTCAAGTGACTTGCCCAGGGTCACACAGCTGGAAAGTGTCTGAGGCCAGATTTGAACCTAGGACCTCCTGTCTCTAGGCCTGGCTCTCAATCCTCTGAGCTACCCAGCTGCCCCCTACACTAAGATCTTATTAGTTGCTGATTCAGATTTAGATGTTGACAACAATAATGTAAAAGGAAAAGAATATTGAAACCCTTTAGAACTCTGATCAATGCAGTGACCATTCATGACATCAGAAGACCAATGAATAAGCATGCCTCTGGATGGAGAGGTGATGGATTACTAGTGGAGAATGAGAGCCATTTTCATGCATGACCAAAGTGTTTGTTTTGCTTGACTACACTTCTGTGTTATACATGAAAGTTCTATTGGTAGGGTTGATGAATTATTATATGGTTGATCTTCCCATATGGGGGCACCTCAAATAGCTTTTAAAAATGTTTTAATTAAGCTTTTTAAAATACCATTTTTCACTTCTTGATGACTCCTTCACTTATCCTGCTATAGAATTCCTTCTTACAAAGCAGTATAGTTTTAACAAAGCAAATGAAAACTTTGGCTTTGTTTTTATTTGTACTTCATTCTGTATCTGTAGTCTACTCTCTCTCTCTCTCTGCTGAGAATTGGGAGAGAGACTTTTCATCATCAGTCCTCTAAAGTTATGATTGCTCAGTACATTGATCTGAGTTCTGAAGTATTTCAGTATTTTTTTACTTTACATTATCATGGTTATCATGTTCACCCTGCATCAGTTCATAAAAGTTTCTCTGAATTCCTATTTGTCATTTTTATAAGGCATAATAATATTCTTCTATAGGATCATATATTTGGAGCAGGGATTCTCAACCTTTTTTTATGGCTTGAACCTCTTGGCCAGCTTGGTGAATCCTTTGGTCCTCTTCTAAGAATAATGTTTTTGTTTTTGTTTTTTTAGTGCATATAATAAATAGAACTACAAAGATAGAAAATTGTATTGAAATAAAGATTTAAAAAAATTTTTTTCCCATTCAAGTTCATAGACTTTACAGGGTACTTGAAACCTGGGTTAAGAAGCCTTGATCAAGAGCTATATGAGACCTCAAAGCCCACCTATTCCAGACCCTTTTTTTCATATATAGAAACCAAGAACAAGGGGGATGAAGTGATTTGCCCAAGGCACACCAATAAGTCAAGTGGAATTTGTTATCCAGGTTCTTTAACTCCAGAGCTAGTGTACTGCACTGTGTTTGCTTTCTTCCATTTTATTCACATAACACCATTTGTTCAGCTTTTCTCCCATCAGGGGACATCTAGTTCAATAGTACTTTCCTTATAGGTTTTTGCTATTATTAAAAGTGCTGCAGTAAATGTTTTGGAGGATCTTTCCCCTCTGTCTTTGGCATTGTTAGTGATATCACTGAGTAAAAGTGTATGAACAGTTTAATGACTTCTCTAATGAACTTTCCAGACTAGGTAGACCAATGCATAGCTCCACTAGCATTAGTGTGTCCTTCCAACATTTGTCATTGTTATCTTTTATCATCTTTGCCAATCTCATAGGTCTGAGGTAAAGCATCATAGTTGCTTTAATTTTTATTTCTTGGTTTAGTGACTTGGAAAATTCTTTCCTATGAAACCTCATTTTTTTTGGTAACATTCTTAAATTGTGGAAATAATTTCTGGCCTTTTGTTTTCCTGTGGGGGTTAGGGCTTTTTACTAATGGATTCTTCCATTTATCTGGGAGCCCGGTAGATAGAATGCTGGCCCTAGAATCAAAAAGACTCGAGTTCATATTACTTTCAGGAAGTCATTTTTTTCTCCTGTTCCCTCAACTTACTCTCAAATTGTAAGGATCAAATGAAATAATATTTGCAAAAGTGCTCAGTCCAGTGCCAGGCATATAATAGATATTATGTAGGTGCTTATTCTCATATGCCCTCACCTGAAGCTTTGAAGTCCCCCATAGATGGCTTTCCAACAAGAACACAAAAACTCAATTTTTAGTGGAACATTTTTGAATAGCTCTATCCCCAACTCCATCTAGGTATACATTTTTAACTTCTAATTCTGATTTTTCTTTGTTAAGGGAATTTCCAGATAACTAGAGTAAATTCAAGGTAGTGTAGTGGGATTTGACTATTCAGAATGAACTGATAATGGAGACAATTGTGAGTGTCATTGACTACAAATCTCAGATTAACCTGCATAAGAAAAACAATAAGATGATGTGCATTAGTTGTAGTTCTACTTCCAAGGATAAATAAGAACATTTTTCTTTACCAAAAGGAATATAATCATATTTGGGGAAATTATTTCAGTGAAGTAACAGAGATGTTATGTCACTATATGTGTGTCACCGTCCTGGAATTTTTTACCAAGAAGAAATGGATCATGCATGCCTGGTGTTTTATTTTTTATGGTTTTTTTTTCATTATGAGTTTCAGGCCATTTTTCTGTTAACTAATTTGCATTTTCTTTTAAAAAGGCAATGGTGGGAATCTTACAAGTGAATGGATTTGGAGAAGAAAGTACCCTAATGCAGGACTTAAAGCCTTTTCGTATTTTAATCAGTTTACTAGACAAACCTGAACTAGGTAATGTTTATGTTCTATATCTTACACACATACCACAATTCTTCAGTGATGTACATTAAAGACAATTATGTGACATTTCATAAAGAGGTGTGAGCTTTTTTTAGATAACATTTGAATTTAAATATCATGCCTAGAAAATCATTAGCAATTCTAGATGAGCTCCTCTACTGTCTTGCCCATTCTATCTATTTATGTAATCAAAAGGCCACCCAAAGAAATCCTTGCCATCTAAGACATTTTTAGTGAGCAAATGACTTAAAGCAAAGAGATAGAAATTCATAGTGATTGACCATCTCACTTAGTTTGGAGTAGCTCTTATTAACTCTTGACTTCCACACCCTCCCTGTATTTGTGCCTTTTCAATGGGATCTAAAGTGGAGTTTTAGTTATAGTGAATTTCTCAGAAATAATATAAATAAATCAAGAAGTGATAGCTCTAAGGTTAGCAATAATACTGATTGCTGAAAAATTACCTCAAGATGGAAAGCTCTCTTGAGGCATGATCAACATGTGCCCCTTTGCAATTTTTAACTTTTAATATTTAAGTGAACAATGATTATTACTACTCTTTACTCTATTTGGTGCACATTTGCAGCCCATTCCATCCTTTTCCAGTGCTATTCCTGTTCTTGGTTTTTTGTAACTACTCCACAGATGTTCCCTGTCCATGCCAGAGGCCTTTCTCTAGCTCTTTTTACACTGTGGAGCACTTAACTTATCTTTCTATATTACCTCTCATTTATGCCATAGCAACAGCCTTATTTCTTTTTCAGTCATAACTTTCCAGGTGGTATTCTTATGTCACATCTCAAAAACATGCCTTCATTGGAAATGTACTATACCTTATGTGTGCCTACTGATGTATAGTTATAGTATCCTTTAAGTCATCCATAATTTCATTTCTTGGAACTTTTGTTATTCCAAGATTCACAACTACAGAACCTGGTAAGGAAAATAGTTTTATTGAAAAGATGGATCTTTATACATGATTCCAGTTTTGCATTGTGCAGGGGGCAGCTAAGTGGCTCAGTGGTTAGAGTGCCAGGCATGAAATTGGGAGCACCTGGGTTCATATCTGGCTCAGATACTTCCTAGCTTTGTGACCATGGGCAAGTCATTTAATTCCATTTGCATATTCCTTGCCCTTCTGTCTAAGAGTTCATACTAAGATAGAAAGTAAGAGTTTAAAAAAATAAAGAAAAGCATTGCATTATTTCCCAAATGCAGTGCAGCCGTCTTTCTTCCTCCTGTTCAATAAAGAACCAATACTAGTTCAATAGGCTACCTACCCACAACCACTAAGAAAATATTTCTATTGCCCTTACAATGTCTGGCACATAGGGAAACATTTAAGAAATACTTATTTCCTTCCCTTTTCCTCAAAAGTATATTAAATTGAGTTATCTTTAGGAAGCATTTAAGAAAGGATCAAAACAATAAAAATTATGGTATATTACAGCTTGGAGATTTTTAGTTAATTGCTTCTTGAAAGATAAAAGATCAAAATAATTTATTTTAATGATGCAAATGCTAAAATTTCTAGTCATGAATTTTGTTTCACAACTTAAGCATTCGTTTTCATTAGTTACTTTGTTGTTTTCTGAGGGTAGCTACATAAAATTTAGAATTATATTTAGCTTTGTATGAATCTGAATGAAGCAGGGAGAAAAAACTTACTTTAAGAAATTTAATTATATAAGCAGTCTTTATATGATAGTCTACCAATATGTAATTATTGTATCTACTTTGCATATTCATTGTATATTTTACATACATATTTATTGTAGGACCTGTAATATTAGAAGATGTTCTGATTGAAGTATTTAGAACACTATATACACAGTGCAGAGCCGAATTGGATCTTCAGGTAGAACCTCCCTTCAGCAAAGATCATACACAATTAAGCAGGTACAGAAATGATTTTGTTTCCAAAACATAATTCGGTAGACTATAACATACATTTGCTTACTTAGTTTTAAAGTGACAGTTGTTTTAAATTAGAAGTAAATAATTTCACTGTTTCCATAATCCAAAAGTATTGATTAGAAAGCAAAGCAACCAAGTGGTTTGCTTTATCAGGGACTCACAGAGTACTTAAACAATTTTTTTGTTTGTTTTAACCCCATTTGAGGGACTAATGATGAAATGCACAGGTTCACAGATGCTTTATTTTATACATGAATGCATTGGATATAGAATACTTGGAATTCAACAGAGCACAGTAAACTCAACAGTAGATTGATAAATGGTTGAAGAATATTATTTATAAATGTTGAGTAATAAGACTATTAACCTACAGGAATGGTTTGTATTGTTGTATTTCTCATGTTGACTGTATCATCTTAAGTGTCACTAATAACTTCCATGCAAAGAAACAGCTAGCCTAATGCACAAACACCTAATAAATTTAGTGACAAAGTCAGGATCCAGGAAGATCTCAGTAGTTTCTGGAATGATGGGCTCAAACTGTCAAAATGAAATTTAATTAGATAAATGTGAAGCCTCTTAATTAATATCAAAATATTAACTACATAAGAGATTGGAGAGGTCAGAGTAGGGTGGCAGAAATGGCTACGTAGCAAATTTAAAAGAATTAGGCTTTTAGGTGACTGCAAGATCATTACATCCCAACCTTGTGATGACTGCCAATAAAAGTGATGCAATCTTAGACTTTGTTAATAAAAATATAGTATGTAGAATGACTCACTGTACTCTTTGCTTGTTGAACAACATTTGGAGTGAAGTTCAGTTCAGGTTTTGGGAAGCAGCCCCCATCTTAGAAGAGGGAACAATTTTCTAACCTTTTCACAATGGAACAGGTTACCCTGCAAATGCTATAGAGAATTCACCTGCTTTGGATGATAAGTGGAAGTAGATAATGTCTAAGGTCCCTACAGTTTAAGATTCTTTGATTCTTGTTACTCTCAATTTCAGTTATATTTGCATAATCTCATTTTAGACATTTCCCAGATCTCTAGATTTGGGTTGTCACCTATTGGGGAACACAAATGCCCTTGTATACTGATTATAATTACTCATATATAGGTGTGGCAGGTAAATATTTTTCATAGTCTGTTAACCTTACTATATGATTAAACTTTTACTTATTACAAAGCATAATAGTACTAATATATTTCAACAGTATTAATTTGGGAGTGAGGGAGAGAAGGGTGGGAAAGTGTTGATATTTGTCAGCTTTTATTTATTTTCTTTCTTAGCAAATTGAGGGAAAACAAGAAAACTGCAGAACTGATTAAAACAGCCAATCTTCTTTTTAATTCCTTTGAGCCATATTACATGTGGGACTATATTGCACGCTGGTTTGAAGAATGCTGTAGGTATGTAAAATTAATTTGCTTGAATATGTTTCCAGAACCAGTTCTGAACTTTCCTAAAAAAGACATTTTTCATAGCATTTCTATAAAGAAATTTTACAGAATCACATGACTGACTAAATTGGTTTTTAAATGTAATTAACATTGATGTATTTGGGTTTCATTACAACAACTGATTGTTAAATAATCATTTACAGTTTACAAACTTTACAAACTCATAAACCTCACAACAACTCTTGGATAGAATAATTGTTGCTGTCTCCTATTTTGCAGATGAGAAAATAGTTTCTAAGCTTGATAAATAACTTGCTGAAGATCACATAGTTAAGTGTCAGGCAGAACTTTGCACTATAGTCCTCTGACTCCAAATCCACTGCATCCTTTGCTATCCTGGCTTTGTTCAATATTCAAGAAGCTTTTACAGACTTCACAATAAGACAAATGGGTAGGACAAGTCTGGATATGGGAAAGTGTATAAGGTAGTGTAGTAAATGCATTTTAAAGTACTTTTCTCAAGTAGGCAGAGGAGTTTTTATCATAATTCTCACATGTATTTTGTGATTTGTGTCCTCTTATTCTGCTGCATATTTCCTCACTACTTGGGAAAAACCTCTGAGGTGAAGCTATATCCTAGCCTGAAGAGTGTAAGTCAAGATTAGGCAAATTTTTTTCAAGTACATGATATTTTGGAGGCAGCTGAGTTGCTCAGTGGGTAGAGAGTCAGGCCTTGGAATCTGGAGGACCTGGGTTAAAATGTGGTCTCAGACAGGTCCTAGCTCTTTGACCCTGAGCAAGTCACTTTACTAAGGTGCTTTAGTCTCTTGAAACTGATACATAGTATTGGAATTTTTTTAAACTATATTTGGAATTTTAAGAGCTGGAGGAGATCTCAGAGTAAATCAGTATCTACCCTAACCTCCTATCTAGTTCAGGTATTCCTTGTTCAGTCCATTCTGATTCTGGTTATCCTCTGTCACAGAGACCACAATACTGCTGTGATTGGCATATGGTGATCCCTTCAGGTTAGGGTTTGTTTTTTGAAAGTCATGATGTTCTCTTCAGAGCATGTTACCAAGAGAGTTCTGAGACCTGGGTTGGTTTTGTGCATTCTCTGGGTGTCTCTGGGACTCTCTCAGAGATCTTTGACCTAGCAGACACAGGGTTAGGGTTAGTTCCTGGGTCTAGGAACAAAAACTATTGAGCTGTGCTAGTACAGAGTGGCCTATAGGATCTGGGAGCAGATAATTAAGAAATGAGCCTTCATACTCTGCTTATCTAGAATGTATAGAATTTATGTTGAAATCATTCCATCAGTAAGCATTTATTAAGTACTTGGGGATACAAAGACTAAAATGGAATGTTCCTTGCCCCCATAGAGCTTGCATGATATTGGAGAAAACAGGTACACATCTAAGTAAATATTAAATAAATACAAAGTAAATAACATGACAATTATTTAAAGAGGCACCAGCAGCTAGAAAAAATGAGTCAAGGTCTCGTATAGGAAGTGGGACTTGAACTTTGAAGGAAGCAAAGGATTCTAAAAGGTATGGGTAAGGAAGACATACATTCCTGGACACTGGGAGATGCCTGTAGAAACTTGGAGATAGGAAATGAAATGTTCAGTCTGAGGAACAGCAAATAAATCTGCTTACTGAGTATGTGAAAATGGGAATAAAGTGATAGATTGATACTTGAACTTTAGGAAAATACATTGGGATCTATGTGTAGTATGGATTTGAGAAGAGAGAAACTTGAGACAGGAAGACCAAATTGAAGGTTATTATAATAGGACAAGTAGATTGAGCCTTGAATTGGCTGATGGCCATTTAAGAGGAAGAGTATGAATGTGAGAGATGTTATGAAGGTTGATTAATCCCCAAGATTACAGTAATTGAATGGCAATGTGGGATAAGGAGTTGAGGATGACTTCAAGACTGTGAACCTGAGTGTTTGTAAGAGTGGTTGTGTGCTAGCAGTCTTGGAGGACAAAAGACAAGCCCCCTGTGGCATTCTCCCAAAGCATACATGAGTGCTTATTCAAAGAGTGGGGATGATACTGACTATAAAATGGATTTTCCAAACTTTACCCTCAAAGAGGGACACTTTCACACAGTTGTGCCCTTGATGGAAAAAGGTTATTTGGGGCAGAAAGAGTTTGAGAAGCCCTACAGGATATTCAGATAGAAATGTCCATTAGACAGTTGGTAATGTAAACCTGGAATGTGGGGTCAGGGTAATATGAGACATGAGCTAGAGATGGATAGATAGATTTTTTAGCATAAAGATATGTGTGTATGTATGTTACAAAGATAATATTTTAACTCGTGGTGCTCAGTACTATATTACTTTGTATAAATTCATGTATGTACATGCCTCAAATGCTTACTTAAAAGCTGCCCAAGGTCAGGTCCTATGTCTTGCACCTTTTTTTTTTTACCCCTTGAAAGCCTAGCACAATGCCTTATTTTTTAAAAAGTATTAAGCTGGACCAGTGATCTGCTTGGTATAGGGAACACCTCTTTCAATACCATTTAGAACCTGGTCTGTAATTTAGTCTTAGAAATTGTCTGGGGTTCTGAGAGGACTTGCTTATGTCCCATAGCCAAGATGTGTCAGAGATGGTCCTTGAAGTCCTGAGTTTGAGCCAAACAGGCAAAATTACAAATCTCTGAATTATTCTTTAAGTAGTGGTTTTGCTTTCCCATATAGGATTGTAACACAAATACATTTTAAAAACTAAAACATTAAACATAAGAACTAATTAACTTAGATGTTCATTTTTCAGTATTGCTTCAACTTCAGTAATATTATTAAGGTGAACTCTTACTGTCCCTATTGATACTATCAGATCATTCAGAATGCTATAATTAGTAAAAGTTGTTTTTGCCTTTTTAGAAGGACCTTGCATGCCAGACTTCAGATTGGACCTGGAGATAACAGTGAGTCATCTGAGCTGCAGCTGACCAGTTTCTGCCTGCTGGTGGATTTTTTATTGGATATAGTTTCTTTGGTAAGATTTAATTATATACTTTATAAGAAACATAGAAACAAAAATATAGAAATTTTATATTTAAGAACAAGTCTAATCTGCTGTGATTTATCTTAAAAATCATAAAATTTTATTATCTTCTGGCATAGCATTTTGGTTTTGTGTGTTTTTTTGTCCTTTTTTATAACTAATGTGCAACTTATATTGATGTAAACATATAAATATATAGCAATGACCTAGCTTTGTAGTGCTTTATACTTATGATTGACTGCTAATTCTTAAAAACATGAATATCTTTTTAAAGTACTTTCTATTAAACTATCTCAATGAAAAACTTTAGAACTTTTTTCTCTTATATTTTCTCTTTTATTCTTTGCTCTCTCATTTCAAAGCCTACTAGAAGTATGAGGGTGCTGTGTCAGGTATGACATTGAACCTATTTTCTCTTTATCAATTATTAATTCTCTTTTTTCTTATTACATTTGATTTTGAAAAATGTAGTATAGAGAGTTGGCTCATAAGATGCATGATGAATTTTATAATATTTCAGTTAGAATTTGGGACTAGAAATATTTTATCTCCCTCTGTTCAAAGTGAATATAATTTTGTTAACTTTCCCAGTTAAGAGCAATGGTATATTTAAAACATTGTGAATAAATAAATTTGCCAACTCATTTTGATAAAATTCTAAATAAATAGATTGCAAAAATCTTAAGACCATAAAACTATACTTTTACAACTCTGAATTGAAGTTGATTTCAACATTATTCAGTTGGGGTTTTTTTTTGTTGAATTATCTTTTTATTAGGAGACTTATATTGAAATACAAACAGAACATTTGCCCCAGTTGCTACTTAGAATGATTTCTGCGCTGACAAGCCATCTCCAGACTTTGTACTTATCGGAACTGACAGATTCACTCAGGCTTTGCTCAAAAATCCTTAGCAAGGTCCAGCCTCCCCTGTTATCTGCTGGCACAGGCACTGTGTTAAGATTTTCAGGTGGTCAGAACAATTCTGTCAAAGAATGGGAAGATAAAAAGGTAATGTTGGCTTTTCATTTCTTGATTCTTTAGATATAATCTCATTTTCTTTAGTGTTTTCTAGGCCTTTTTGACAAAACAAAATGAATATGCTGAACTGTTTTAGAGCTATTATCCAAGTAATTTAATCCTTGTGTTAGAGGAACAACCAATGGAACTGTTTAAACAACACATAATTGTGTGTAGTTTTCTAACTATCCCTAAAATCAAAACTTTAAAAATGTCTATCCTTGAATGCTGAGACAACTTTATCATGGTGGAAAGAGCAACACAGGGATGTATTGTACTGTCCTTGTGTGGAAGGAAGGCACAATGGCAAAGAAGTACTGAAGGGCTCTTGTGTCTAATGTAAGAGTTTTCTGTTACCATAGGGATTTTTAATGAGCATATTTTAACATAAGTATGAAGTTTGCTTTCATGTGGCATGCAAGATGTAAAATTTTTTCTTTTGTAATTTTTTATTTTATTCATTAAATTTTATTTTTTTATGTGCTCACAAGCATAGACTAAATTTATAATTTTCTTCAGTTCTTTTTCTTGGAATCAAATGACTCTTTAAAGAAACATCTGGCACTTTTATCATTTATTTAAAAAGGAGAATCTTTTAGTTGATGCAAGTTGGCTGATAAGTGAAAACCTTTCTAGACACTTCTTATTTTGGCTTCAAGTACTTGATAAGTTTTTCATTTGTTTTTCAAGCTGTATTAATGCATAGATATCTATTTGCCACAAGTGAATTGTACCTAGTTTTAATAAGTAACTTTCAATATAAATTTCCCAAGACCTAGTTATGATACATTGTTTGTTGTATTATTATAAATATATATATAATTTGATTGAATTTTTGGCATTTTTAGCCCTAATAATCTATTTTAATATGAAAATGTTTATTTGAAGTCTTAAAATCCCTAGTGAAAAAGAATATGATAATAAATTATATTTTATGACAGTAATGCATTTGTTTTGCTTTTTCATTATTTAAATGAGGTGATATCACTTGCACAAGTATAAGTGGGTAATTAAACTATAAAAATAATTTAATAATTCATATTTTCCGAAGGTAACTTCTGCTCTGTATTTTATCTCACTCTATTTTCAAGGTATCCTAAAAGTCTTAGTGCAATTTTAAGCTTTAATATTTTGTTAAAGTTCATTAAGCTAATAAAATTCAAAGTTGCCCTAGACTTTTGGGGCACCCTATCAATTGCACACAGTTATGGTCACAGAAATATCAGAAAGAGGTCAACAGGTACAAATATAAATTTGATACTTTTTGAAAACAAATTAATGTAAGACAAGGACCCCTGATCTTTTTGTGTCTAGTAGATCCCTTTGACAGTTTGGTGAAGCCCATGGAGTCCACAAAGTAATTTTTAAAAGATGCATTAAAAATACATAAGATTAAAAAGAAAACCACTTCTTTTGAAATATTGTCATAAAAATATTTTTTTCAAGTAAGTTGGACCCGTGGAAAGAGCACTTAGTCTACAATTTCATTGATACTTCTCTAACTGATGACTCATCGGTGCTTTCTAATCTTGTACTCTTTGTCAATGTCCTCCACAAATGCTCTATTGAGGATTCCTCTAATTCTTTTAAAATTTCAAGAATTCCTCTTCCTGTTAACTCTTGCCCTTGCTCCCTGTTTTGTTTCCTTTTCTGATCTGATATTTCTTATAGTATCTAAGTTATAAGGGACCTCAGAATTCACATAGTTCAACCCATGCCTGACTTTTCTCTATAACTTCTCCAGCAAATGTTCATGTAGACTAGACACTGATTGTAAACCTGTAGTGAGAGACATTCTGCTACCGAGCTTTACCCCTCCAACTCAGTCCATTCAATTTTTACAGCTCAGATTGTTGGGAAATTTTCTTGATATCAAGATTATCTGCTTTTCTCCAATTCCTTTACATAACTCTTTCCTCTGCCCATTGTTCTAAGTAGAACAAGTCTGTTCCCTAAACCACAGGACAGCCCCTTAAATACTTAAAGACCATATGCCCCACCTTAAATCTTCTATCTAGAATAAACACCTCTAGTTCCTTTTATGTATTTTTTTTTAACCTCACTATCCTAACTAAACTTTCTCTTCCAAATTTTCTTTAAGCTTGTCAAGGTTGTTCCTAAAGTAAAGCTTCTAAAACTGAAATTGTATTCCTGATGTGATCTTAATCTGTTGATTTGAAGCTGATTTTGTCTGAGGCTACATTTGAACTCAGGGTCTCTCTTCTCTAGGACTGGCTTTCAATTCACTGAACCACCTAGTTGCCTCCAATGCTTACTTTTTCCTATCTGTCCCAGATATCTGTCATTTGCAAATGTGACAAGCACAAAAGGATAGTCTATAGTAATATTTTCTTAATGGTGTATACAAAGAAGGCAGTATTTTAATAAATGCTATCTCTAGTCCTAATAATTGTTCCTTAAAACTTACTGTTATCTGTAAGTCAGTGAATCTGGGTTTGTATTCCAGCTCTTTTACTACCATTGTTTTGGACTCATTACTTAACATTTTTGTCCACCTCAGAAACTTTTCCTCCTATAATCCATGGGATTCATGTAAGTGATTAGATTTGAATCATACAGGGGCTAGATACCAACTTCCCTTAGTGATTCTTTTTTGGTTCTTGGCATTCAAACAGTTCTGAATTCACCTAATTGTATTTCTTCTAGACTATCTTGCCCACAAAGATAACATGGGAGATTTTGCCAGTTGTTTTATTCAAATCTAAATGAGTTATTTACTGGTCTAATTCTGGGGGGGAGGGAGAAATCAAGTAAATTAGTCTTGCCTGACCTTTTAATGAAACCATGTTGACTCTTTGGCTCTTTAGTGGCCATTGCTTCCCTTTCAAATGCTACCAAAGCATCTCATTAATAACATCATTTAGAATTTTGCTTACTGATTAGGGCTTGCAGACTACTCTTCCATTTTTTGGAAATCAAGTAAATATCAGCCCTGCTTTATCTTTTATTTCTCCGTTATCTCAGTGTTAACCAAGAGTGGCTCAGCATTTACGTTTGCCAGGACTTTGTTTCCTCTGATGAAGTTTGCCCAAGGCAGATGATTTGGGCTCTCTGAAATTAGCTAATTGTTCTTACCTTATTTGACTTGGGTTTCAATTTCCTAATAAGCATTTTTTTTATCCTCCTTAAACCAAAGCTCATTCTTCTTAGAAGCAAAAAGCAGCAATTCAGAAAGAAGCAGAAAAATTGAATGGTTCTATCTTCTTACATCTGTTATCCTCTAATTCACTCTGAACAATAATCCTAACTCTTAGTCTTCTTATTCTATACCAAAGTTTTTTTAAAAAATCTTTATGTTGTCAGCTTTATTGACAGCTTCAGCTCATTCTGAGCTTTTGCTCTCCTAACTTCATTCTTAAAAGACTGCCGTTTTTTATGATCTTCTCACATTACCTTTCCTTGCTTTCATCTCTACATGTTTTAAAAATATGCATTGGTCAGTGAAATTCCTTGGGGAGCCAAACCAGCCTCTCTAGAAAGTGCCTTTTTTTCTTCCACATTGTAGCCATTTCTATTTGTCTTTTTAATTTCATTGAAAATGTAACAACTTCCCCTTTAGATTTTAGGCCATTAAATCCTACCTATTTTTTTTTTTTAATCTGAGACAGCTAGGTAGTGTAGTAAATAGAGAACTGGGCCTGGAGTCATGTGTGACACTGGGCAAATCACTAAATTTCTGTTTGCCTCAATTTCCTCATATATAAAGAAGGGATAATAGTACTTTCCTTCCAGTGTTGTTGTGAGGATCAAATAAGATAATATTTCTAAAGAGCTTAGAAGAGTCCATGACATGGTAGGTACATATAAACATCAACTATTATTATTATTAAAGCACTTAGCACAGGTTCTGGTTATGTACATACATATATTTATTACTATTATTGTCCATTCTCCCACAATTTAGTGTTCAGTGCTAAACTTCATTATTAACAACTCAGTTCCAAACCTCTCTAAATAAAAGCCTTCACATAATTAGATATAAAATGTGTGCTTGTTTGAGGTGACCCTCCTAGTCCAGATTTATACCAATAGCAAAAACCCTTTTAATCCTGAGAATTTTCCAGTGCATTCAAAGAGAACATAAAATTTTAGATAAACAATTAATTAATTACAGGTCATAATGTAAAAATGATTTATTAAGATTGCTACGGGAGGAATTTAACTAAAACATTAATGGTAAGAATATACATTTAATTTCAGGAAACTAAAAAAATCATTTCCTTTTTTTTTTAACAATTGAATCCAACTAGTTTGAACTTATTTTGTTTCCCCACAGACAAGAACTAAAGACATAAATAGCAGGGCCTCAGTAATGCTGTGAATCCTGAACATTTTATTCAAAGGAACAATTTTCTTTTG